>NC_135415.1:19510602-19593102 GCF_051991245.1 Festucalex cinctus | reverse complement strand
AGTAAAAAATTCATTTCTAAACTACTGTACGTAATTATTATTATTATTATAGAAATTATAGTGAAATCTACTAAATAAACTGCAAACTGAAAGCGCTATATAAATGAAGTTGACTTGACTTGACTTAATCTGTATGCATAGTTTGAACATTTAATGTAGTCATTTAGTCATACTTTCACATACCACTAGAGGGAGGAAGAGTACCACTGGTAGTTTTAGCAACACACGTTGAGAACCACTGCAGTAAACTCAAAGTCTGGGGGCCAGTTCCGACCGGTCACATCATTTTATATTCCTATTCATACTCTCACGTCGATTTTGGGTCATGTGACGTAAATATCGTGCACAAGGGTCTGCCCTACCCTAATTTTGCGATTGCGCGGACTGACTTCATTTGATGTGCGCCGACCATGCGTGCACCAGAACAACAAACAACAACAGTGCCTGCTTCCTCCCATAATACTGAAATAATGATGATCTCACCTCAATTCACTGCCAAATTTACTCAGCATGAAATCAGGGGACTAATTAGTTGAAAAGAAGGCTACCTGGTTGTCTAAAAAAACAACAACAGGTTAATTGTACATTCTACTGTTTAGGTGAAGAGCACAGGTAGCATATTGCTACCAAATCAGGGGGAAAAAAAAGTTTAGTACATTAAGATAAATTTCACATCATAACTCAACTTTATTTTTTACAAAGCACTTTAAAACAAGCATTGCTGTATACAAAGTGCTGTACATAAAAACATGGAACAAAATAAGAGCAAACATTGTAAGTAAGTATACAAGTGTATAAAATTTACATCAATTAACGTGAAAGCTAGTCTGTGACGCTCCAATAGTATCAATTTGTCACCCCAAGCAGAACATTGTTTTTGTCTTGTACAAATTTGAGACTTATATCCCAGCGAATATTCTACCGACAAATTTGTCACTTGTGTTTTTCTTTCCACGCCACACTCCATATTCGACTCATGTTGCTCATTTTAAGCAGAATGCTTACACGGCGAATTCAACGGGAGCCGAGCACTTGCGCCAAAACTCAACTTCCCCAAGTCATTCAGGACATTTTCAGCTGTTTTCTTACAAAGCAACATCAGAGCTTTTTCTCCGACGGCAACCGGATCGTTTTGGGATAGTCTCGACGGGCTTTGTAATCCCGTTGCTGCCAGCCAACGAGGGCTTTCCGACCGCAATGAGAACTGCCGCGAAAAAACAAAACAAAAAAAGACATTTTGCTGACATAAGCGGGCGCATTCTCCATCCTTTAGACTGCCGCCTGCTATCACATGACTAATTGCGATGAAATATGTCTCAGAGGATGGACCAAAAATGCTGATTTGATGATTTAGACATCAGAAAATTCCAAATTATCGTCATATTCATGTCGAGTGTCCCCCCCCCCCCCAACACCAACACCAATATTTTATTTTCAAAAGGTATTTTTCAGTATACTGTGCAGTTTATACTAAAGCAAGATTTACTTAGCAACATGGAACTTGGTAGGCATGTCAATCTTGAGTATACTCATAAAAAATGTCTCAAGGAGTCATACCCGAAAAGAAACAGGAAGTCTCACAATTGGCTTTGAGGTGGCTATTTAGGGCACGCGTTGTCCATGTTTAGGGGCCATTTGAAGGGACATTTTATTTAGTTGCTGCCAAATTGAACTATGTATACTAGCCAGACGGGTAACACCAACCTGTGAAACATTTGAGTTTTCATTATGCGTGTGGCAGACCAAGGCATTAAAATGAAGTCCACGATTACCCTCTGATTTATTATTATTATTTTTAAAATGTAACCCAAAAGCCAAATTCACTTCGTAACATGTAATTTGGTGGACCATGATTTTTGGGGAAAACAATAGGACGTCTGACCATTTTGACTTGACTATGTTAGGTTCGTATTGGCCTTTTCTACATGTCCTTCAAAGAGGAGCTCGTTCTTGAGATTTTGCGTGATTACTCCTAAATTTGAACCATGTACTGAATCTCAGACGGCCAATGCTAACTTGTGAGGACTTGGAATTTTCCTTCATGCGTATTGGCAAATCATATGATCGTCCAAAAAACGGCTCAGTTTCACTTAACGACGTGAGAGTTGGTACCATGAGTAGTAGACCAGCAAAAAAAAAAAAAAGTCTCACGAGCCCATGCTTGAAAAGACAAAAGTCTGTCGTTTTGGTTTGAAGCAGCCAATTTACAGCAATAACTCGGCTCCAATTTCCTTCAAATGAGTCCTTCATCTGGCGTGCTTGTAAAATCACAAGCGTACGAGCACATTTTCTGATTTTGAAAAGTGAGCGGTGGTTAAAAATGAGTTTCTTTCAACAAATACTTACTTTTCATAAAGCATTCACACACATGGCCTCTATTTTATCAGCGCTGTAAGATTTAGCGAGCGCACCGAAGCAGCTCGGCACATCTGGGAAAATGCTCAGCGGCTTGATGGAAGAGCGGAGCGTCGCCTCCGCAACCACATATCAACTCAGGCTGTCACTCTATAAAAATAATGTATATATTTGCAGTGTTTGGAAGCGTCGCTCTGCTTTTGCAGGCATAAAGCAAAGCCTGTCTGGATGAAGTCATCCAGAAAATGGCGCAGGAGACGCAGCCGGAGAGGCATCAGAGTGCGTTAGTTGCAGTTTGCATTTGGATCTATAAAAGCCAAAATAACTTTGAGGCTAAAGAGTCTGTTAGTGTTTTTGTTTGGTTTGACAAAGTGTCTGCATTTATATGAATATGTGTCATTGGTGGGGGGTAAACTGAGTATAAACTGAGTACTACTGCCTACTGCCCGAAGCTTGGGATAGGCTCCAGCACCCCCACGACCCTTGTGAGGAGCAAGCAGTTAAGAAAAATTACGTATGTATATATATATATATATATATATATATATAATATATATATATATATATATATGTGTGTATATATGAGCTGTCAAATATTTTTTTAAATCAGATTAATCACCTAATTAAAAAGGCTTTTTACCAATATTTTTTTGCCCGCCAAATTTGATGAGCACCTGTTATGTGTTAATTCTTTTGACATTTAATGTTATGAGGATGTCTTCCACATATTTTGATCCACTGCACACTCTCACCCCCCCTTTTTCTCATCAGCTAATTACTTGCATAATTTAACATGAAAAATAAATTACCCCATGTTTTGACATCAACAAATATTTTGAATGTCATACGCAAACATTTATGAAATACTTTAATGAATGTAGTTATGTTTATTGCTCAAACACAACCTGCGCTACCTTTAACGTAACCATCTGCTGTCAAGCTAAAAGATCATCTGCGGTCAAAATTAATAATGTGATTCATCTGTGTTATTACATGATTAATGCAATATTTTTTTGAGATTTTGAGAGTAAATGGTTTAAATTTGACAGGACTAATACATATACAGTTGAATATAAAACTTTAAATATACCGGTAATACAGAGTGAGTGTGTGTATACATATCAAAATTTAATAAAAGTGAAAATGAATTAATGAAATTAATAATTAATTAATAAAAATTGATATACTAAATTAAAAAAATAAGAATTTATTAAAAATACATACTATTGAAAGAAACCTAACGTGAACCACAAAATTTAACAAATATGATAAAAAAAAATCTAATTAAAAAAAACAAATAAAATTTAACCAAATGTAAAATGACAATGTACAAAGTAGTATCATTAAACACAATGAAAAATGAATGAAAAAAATATTCAATTTAAAAATATGTATTATATTAAACAAAACCAAATAAAATGTTACAAGTAAATTATAAAAATAAGATGTTATCTATAAAAAATCTATTTAAAAAAAAAAAAAAAAAACCTCTTGGGAAACATAGTAGACTAGCTGCACCACAACTAAGATATTGCCAATATTTGCCCTAAAGAAAAGTAAAAGGCTATGCTCTTAACACATTGAGTCAACAAAGCTCGTGTTTGGACTTATGCACAGGACTGAAAGTGACACATGAGTGTTATAAACACAACAAGACATTTGGCCCTGACAGACATTACGACTGTCTGGACTGTTGATTACTATTCACACGCGTGTCTCAGAGGAAAGTGGCAGAACAAATTGCCGTCATCTGGACTGTGCGTTCGTGTGCACGCGACCTTGACACAGTGCTAATCCATCGAAGGAGAAACACTTGACCTGATGGCTGTGGGGCCAAAGAGCGTGGCTGATGCAGCACATGCACATTTGTGGCCGCAGACAAGCCTGCATTTCATTTCACCGTTTCATCGAGTACATGTACGTATACGTGTCGCCTGCACTACTTTCAAAAGCATTCCAGAAATGCTTAGATTTGAAATATAATGCCACAATGATCGCCATTATCCATTTAATTAACAGGCTAAACCCAATTTAAATATGCAGAGCAGCTCGATGGCCAAAGCGAGACGCGAGAGTGGAAAAAGCGCAAAACGCATGCAGAAAAGGAATGCTGACTCTAGAGAAAGGTGCTGGAAGGAAAAAAAAGCAAGCTTGAGCCGCCACCGAGCATTGTAATCACCCGTCAGGAGATCCAAATCGGAGCCGAAGGCCCAGCTTGGGTCAAGAGGTTGGGCTGATTTGGAAAAAAATAAATAAATAAAAGGCAATCACTATCGGAAGAGTACAGGCAGCCATATAATGAAGTAACAGAGAAGAAGAAGATCTTTTAGTTGAGCTATTTTCCACCCCACACGCTATAAGAGAAACTCAATGTTTGATAACATGGCAACACACATATGTGTAATATACAGTACATAGTTTAAAATTTGGTATCAATCAGGTAGCATGCAGAGACATTTTCTTTGTAAGGCAGATAGAAAATGGCTGATTCAAACCAAAATGGCTGACTTCCCATGTCCTTTCAAGGCGTTCTGAGACTTTTTTTTTTTTTTTTACTGTTCTACTCATTCAATCAACGACTTAATTTACCAAATTCAGTCATCTCAACTTCTTTAAAATTAATTAAAGTTTTTGTAGACATGTTTAATCTACAACCAAATTCTCACAACTGACCAAATTCCTATCAATGAATCATTTAATTGGACTGCATTGATTACTCTGACTTCTTCAGACACGATGACTTGAACACAAAATCCCAATTCATAAGAATAAATTCATCGATTATTCAATTGTTATGCCCCATGGACTAATTTTCCAAAAAAAGGAGATAAGTAGATTTTGCAGCTAACGACAATTAAACGGAAATGAAAACACAAGGGCTTTGGGAGGAGGTAATAAAAGCATGTAAGTAAGTGTATAAATAAAGCTTTTACAAGAGCAGCTTCCTGGTTAATATTTAAAACGAAGGGCCGAGCGTGATGGATTTGCTCCCGTCGAGCCCACCCGGGAACGCCGTCTGGTCCGGCGATAGCGTCTACGACAGAGGATGTTCGACTCCATCAGTGAAGCACGACCAATAAAATAAAAACGCAGGAGGCGGCATAAAGGTTATTGGTTATTTCTTCCCGGATTCACCTCTCCCTGACCGCCTGACAAGTCCCTGCTCGTCTTACACGGCTGCTTGGAGCCGAGGCAGCGAGGCCCGCAAGATGACCGGCGTGGGTCCGGCTTGCCGAGAAGCGATCGGCCCCGTTTGGTGAGGTCGACGTAAAACACCCCCGTGTCCTCCCGTGGGAGAGTTAAAAATGATTTCCCCCGCTTGGTCGTGTATTTAGCAGTACAGTGACGACGGGTTCTCAGGCTCTCTCTCTCTGTTTTCTCTGTCAAGAAAACGTAATCTTTCATTTTAAACACTGAAATGTTTAACAGTATAATACCGCCTAATTAAAGTCAGCTAGCTTAATGCTAAAGCTTGGTTGTGTATTTAGCAGTACAGTGACGACGGGTTCTCAGGCTCTCTCTGTCTGTTTTCTCTCTCAAGAAAACGTAATCTTTCATTTTAAACACCGAAATGTTTAACAGTGTTATACCGCCTAATGAAAGTCAGCTAGCTTAATGCTAAAGCTTGGTTGTGTATTTAGCAGTACAGTGACGACGGGTTCTCAGGCTCTCTCTGTCTGTTTTCTCTGTCAAGAAAACGTAATCTTTCATTTTAAACACCGAAATGTTTAACAGTGTAATACCGCCTAATGAAAGTCAGCTAGCTTAATGCTAAAATATAACGCAAAAAGCCACTAATGAGTTAATGCAAATTAGCATTGATGTTGTTATGATTGTTTAAGTATCAAACTTTGAAAAATTGCTACTTTAACTGAACATAATACTGTAAAAGCACATGAAAAATGAAACAATCACTTAAAAATAAAAAAATATAGTGCAAGAGATGAACCGCAATACAGCAGGGGTTTACTGTCGACACGCTGTCATCTACTGAAAAGTCTCATTTGAGTCGGCGTTGCTTTTGTTCGCCCTAGTGACCTGCTCCCAGACGTCCTATTAACTTCGCCGGCGGACCACGACGACACGCTGTCGACGACCGAGTCATGTCGGGATGTCTGGAGTTCCAAGTGCAAAAAAATAGAGTTTTCAAGTTAAACAGCAGTGGTGAAGCGAAACGGAAATTATTTCCTCCTTTTTCTTGAAATCAGTCACAACAGTGTTTGCAGGGCAACCTCCTAATTGGAACTGTCCTCAGAATTGGTCTAGCTAGGACTGTCACAGGCTCTGCATAATTGTCTTTTTGTTCCTAATAACAATGATTAACATATTTTAATAACTTTTGTCTTTTTTCTTACTTATTTAATATTGCAACTAGATCATGTCAGGTGGATGTGGACTTTATGGTTTGAAGAATGAATGTG
The DNA here is from genome assembly GCF_051991245.1 of Festucalex cinctus. NCBI lineage: Eukaryota > Metazoa > Chordata > Actinopteri > Syngnathiformes > Syngnathidae > Festucalex > Festucalex cinctus. The sequence continues at coordinate 19,586,326 of NC_135415.1, read as the reverse complement.
CAATGTACTCACAAGCAATGCGTACGTGCGCCTTGCGACTTTTGGTGGTTCCGGCGGAGCTCCATGCCACACACTGACACCAGTAATCTTCCGGGCCAAACAGCTCCTCCACCTGCTGCCGGGTTATTTCTATGCTGGCTTCTCTCACGACCAGACCTGCAAAAATACAGTAGCCGGCACCATTATAATCCAAAATGTCTGTTAAACCGCAATTAAAATAGAAACACATGGCCGTAGATGAGTGTGTCCCACAGGAATTCCCACAATTGTTTATGTTGCATTTGGACCAAAAAGGTTGTTCTACAAAATAATTAGCCTCAAAGCGAGACCGCAATGTAAAAATGTATGGCAGTGCATTGTGGGACTTGTATATCCTGACGATAGGCATAAAGGATAATCTCATTTTCATATAAAAATAAAAATACAACAACAACTACTACTACTACTACTACTACTACTACTACTACTACTGCTAATAATAATAATAATAATATAATTAAACAATTAGATATTTAAAATATACAGGTTACTAAAATAAGTATGTGCTATTCTGTAGATATTTTGAAAGATAAACATAGAAGAAGTAGTTAAAATTAATAACAAATAACTTCTTAATTTGCAATATTGGAAATGTGTAATACTGTAAAATATTATAATATATAATATAATAATATAATAATATCAAAATATTACAAAAAAACATTTCAAAATAGAAAAGAAATGAAAAAAAACAAATATCAAAATGTTAATATGACTATCAATAAATACAAATTAAAAGCAAAATTACTTAAAACTATTTCATGTCAATCGAATATTTTGCAACATTTTTATTTGGCAATTAAGTATAAAAATAAATAAAAACTCAACTAGAAAATAATTAAAAAATATAGTTAAAATTACATTGAAATATAATACATATAATACATAGAAATAAAAAATACAATAAAATAAAATAATACAACATAAATGTTTGTACATGAATGAATGTACATTTTTGGAAGGACTTCTGTAGTTAACGGGAAGACGGAGTGGAGAGGCGCAAGCAATAAAGACCGAATGGAGATATACTGTACATTCTCCGTATCCTTCAAGAAGGCAACGGGATCAAATGGGACTGCTGAGACGCACAGCAAATGTTTTAGGAATAAAAGAATTATGAGGAGGCAGAGGAGGAAGTGAATAGTTAAGCACACAGACGAGAGAGAAAGATTAAGAGGTGCGAGAGGCCAAATGAAATGTTAAACCCGGAGGATAGAAAAATGGCTTTTAAGGGAAAAGTACGTGGGGACTTGGACGCGTGGGCGGACAAAAATGTTCCATGCGAGAGATCTTGTCGGTTTATTTCGGGTTCAGGGGTGTTACAAAGACCAATGCCAGCCATCTCCGTGGGGAATTTCGAGTCGAGGACTTGCAGGAAGTTTCGGCCAAAGAGAAAAAGTTGTAAGGCTGTAGCGAGGTAATCGGGACCGAGTTGAAGTTGCCAGTAGAAGCAAAGGCAAAAGGAGACAACAGAGATGGATTCAAGATGGTAGATGATTTTTTTTTTTTTTTTTAAACATACAAATCTTAATGTTTTTATATCCCACAATTATAGTAATGAAGAATTGTTGTTAATTGTATTCCTATTTTTAATTAAAAAAAAAAGCAAACATTTAACATTAGTTACATCCTCAGCTTTATTCATAGAGCACTTTCAAACAACTACCACAGCTGAAACAAAGGATTCGAGTCAGAATGAATCATAGCATATTGTTGTCACGGCAGGACACACTACCCTGAAGTATCAGGAAAAGTTTTTTGTGGGTATGTTAATGCTCTAGTGTATGTTACAAGCAAATGAGATAAGTCAACATGGCTTTGGCTTTGTAAACATATGATGAAAATAATGTGATACGTATGCAGGTGTACTCCAATTACCATTTTGATTTAATTAGACATGTTTTTCACCACCATGTGAATCTATTTGAACGTCATTTGCTGACGTTAACACAAACAACGAATGGAGATCATGCGTACATGTCCAAACTCTAATACGATTAAAATCTCAAATGTAAATAACATTTGAGACGGTGACATTTCAAATCAATTGAGGGCACTCAGGAAGTTCTGGCCAAAAAGGAAAGAAGTTATAAGTCAGTAGCGAGGTCTGAGAGTGAGGATTATACTGGTTTAATAGTCATCAGTAGATTAGCGTGGAAACTGCGGGAAAGGTACACAACAAGCGCTAATAAAAGTACGTAAGGCCAAAGAGTAGCGCCACTGAAAACTGACAATGCGAGAACTCCCGCTAGCAGGCTAACAAGGGAGATTGCTCCGGCATCACTGGCTAAAACTGCAGACGAGGGACACAGCAAGGGAGCAAAGGCGGCGACGAAAATGCCAGCTAAAGAGGCAATTAGAAACAGCGAGAGGCTCAGGAGTACTGCGGTGAAAACGAGGAAAGAAGTTGCACTGAGCCAGAAGACGCAGCACGAGTGCACAAGAGGGGAAAGTGACAGGTAGGAAGCCAAACACTACCCGAGCATGGGACTTACTCGTTCATTACACAGTGGAAATGACAGAGTTGTGTGCATTTTTTTTTTTTTATCCAAATACTGGAAATGGTTGATGAAGCATCAGCGAGACAATAATGTTTCAGTCATATTACAGTGAATATATGACAAAAAAGAGACTATGCATTGAAGAGTTGTTCTGCTGAAATTAATGAAGCCCCAATAGTCCAACTGTTTGCTGACAGAAATCTCTCAAGGTTAGCGTTGTGATGCTAATTTGGTGGAAGCGTAAACAAAGTCAACTTAACTTCCAGATCACTGTGTCTTATTTTTGTTTGGCTATCCGAATCAGAGCGTTGCAGCTACAAGGAGATGAAACTTGGATGGGTCTCTGTTGCGTGACAAAACTTCCCTTCAAAAGAACTCTCATGTCAGCTTGGTAAGTTGGTGAGGGAAAAAAAAAAAAGGTTTGTTCAAATGAGTGGAGACTGTCACTGACATTTCCGTCAATCATGCGAGACCTGGACATTTCTCTTTGCTATTAATGTGATGTTGATTCTTGCAGGGAAGTCAGACGAGCCAACTTTGACACGTGGATTGCAAAAAAGTGGAGTATTTTCATAAGGTGTTCATAAGAATTTTAAAAAAATATTCCCAAGTTGGGCTGGGTTTAAAAAAAAATAAAAAAATAAAAAAAAATTGAATAATCAATATTGATTTTCCTTTTTGAGCCTGATATTGATTCATAAAGCCATGAATCGATTATTTTAATCTCTTTTTTCCCCCCATGAATTCCTAAGAAAATAGAATTGTAAATGCCATTTTTTTTAATGTTGCTATTTTCTTAAAATGTATTGTTCACATGAATTTAAAAGTATTTTCTTACATTTATGAATTACCTGACTTATTGAACTTTAAAACTATTCAGAATCTTTATTTACAAATATTGAATTAGAATTATGGAAATATTTTCATCTAATCCTTGCTGATGTCAATGTTTGTGTACAACTCAAGCGATTCTAATATGTTACTCTCATTAATAAACTAAATAATTTAACCAGTTTAACTAGTTTAAAATTTATTTTGGAATGTGTTTTTCCCTCATTAATCAATATCGATTGAACTTAAGCGGCTCGAATCGAATCGGGAAAAATCGCAATCAAATCAAACTGAACTCTTGTGAATCGAAATTGAATCAATTGAGGAAATCAGAATTGATACCCAGCCAGTTCAAAGGCATTTGCAAATAAGCTTTAACATATGTAAAAGCTAAGTAAAGAAATAAAAATGTGTTTACTAAATTCCTTTAAAAAAAAAAAAAGTACAGCACAATAACAAGATGTTGGGAAAAAAAAAATATAGAAACACTTAAAAAGACCTTAATAGGTGCTGCAGGGAAAAGTACTTTTTTTTTGTTGCGATTTTTTTTCATTCATATTTAGAAAATACTAATCAGTAAGCTTGTAGAGTGTAAGATTTATATGAAAATGTATTATTTATTTATCTGAAATTTCAGTCTTATAGGTCGCTTGCACATCGTAATGCATCATGGGAGTTTTTCCTTCGGGCGCCATATTGGGTGTCCGCCGGTTCACAAGGTACACTCGCGAGTTACACGGTAGAGCTTATCAACCTGATGTAATTTTCGCAGTATTTTCACGATTTACCGGAAGATCAAAAACAACGATACAGGCAGAAGGTGTCTCTGTGTGGCGGGATTGATTCTAATTACGTCCTGACCAAGGGTGATTTTTTTTTTGACGGAGAAAGCTTGCTGGCCAAATGTGACATCTCTGGACATCTTTCCCTACCTCGTGTTGACAACATGCTCCATAACACGCCAACAAATCCCTGGAGGCTTACAATTATTTTGTAAGCGGGTGGATACAGAGTGTAAACTTTAACATCGCATCAGAAGAAACTGTTGCTGTTGCACGTAAGTAAACCACATGGTGTTGGTAATTCTGCACACAAAAATGTTTTGTTCTCAGGCTTCCTGTTATCATTGTGTTTACATGCACAGCTAGGTTTACCTGATGTGGTTTTTCTAACAATTTGATAACAGGCAAATATGGCAGAGCGTATAAGAATAAAAAGTAACTATGCACAGCCTCCCCGTGGCTTAATTAAATTTAATGCTACCCTTTCACTAGTTACATGTTACTTAATCAACTTATTCTAAATGGTTAAGGTTAACCACTCTCAGAGGACGTATTTTTAGTTTCAGTTTCCAGTACAATAAAACGTGTTCATGGTAACTACTGAGCATACTGACAGCTTTTCTTATGATCTCACGGTTAAGGAGGCTGTCACAACACCCAATTTCTGTCTGGTGCCAGATGGCAACAATTCCCATCACTTGTCACGACAACACCAATAGTATTACCAGGTATGTATGGCTTTACTTTTTGTAGTTTCTTATTTAATTCTATGTTTCATATTTTCATTACAATGTTTGTAATATTTTCAGATTCAGGCACAGATGAGTTTAACTGGACGGACTTCTGCGACTTTGTGGTGTGGACAAAGTGTGATTGAGCGAGTCCACCCAGATCGCTCGTTTTGGCCAGCTGGAAAAGCCAGAGTTTTTTTTTTTCCCAAAATCCCCTCCTTACCTGAACTGCTCGGGAGAGCATTTACTAGATCAGTAGTGGACTTCCAGTGTTCCTGCTCAGCCGCTGTCACCTACCACTTGCTCATGTACTTCAAAGATGCGGAATAAAGTAGTTTTTTGTGCTGCAGCAGATTGTAAAATCAAATGATATCACTTGAAGTGTGCCAATCTAGACTGCCAAAAGGACAGTGGTTTTGTGACAAGTGTGAAACAAGGATTATTGGGAAAACTGAAACACAGTACTGGTACTTATCTTATATTAAACAAATTTAAAAGAGAGCAACTTTTTCCTCTGTACATAGCATAATGAAAGTCATTGCGTACCCCATCAACATTACATCATACCGTCATCTCAGGATGGTAGGCACCTGTGCTAAAATAAACTACATTAATTAACAGTTCAATTTTTAACCCTGAAATTACTACATCTAATCATTATTCACTTCATTTTTTGTGCTTTTAGAAATAATAGATTTATGCCATTACTTTAAGAGGGACCATATTGCACATTGAGTCAAATCCTGTCATTTGTATTATGTATAGCTTTGTAAACAAACCCAACAATAGAATTTGTATAAACGCTGCCTTTATTAGCGCCAAACAAACAGTCGCATGTTGTCCTCCTCCAATGCTTTGATGCTCGCCTTCGTTTCCATCATGTCATTGGCAATCAAGTCGGTGTGGCATGAGATCCCTAAAGAAAAAAATAAAGAAAAAATCACAAAAAATACGGTACCAGTAATAGGTTTAATATAGTACAGTAGTATAGTTTTTTTGTCAGTGTAAAAGAAATGTACACATTTTGTTGCATTTTTTAATGTATGAACATTGCTACAGGCAAATACTTATTTCTATAAACACTTCCAAATGTCTCTAAACTATAAGGTGCGTGTACACACACAAACAAACACATACATTCACTCATGCATACAATATATCATGTAATGAATTCTGAGTGGCATACCAGAGTCAATGATGTCAGCAGTACTTGAGGGTACAGGTTACTGGAGCCATCTGGCTGCATAACTGCAACAATCTCTGCCACTTCGAGTCGTCTTTTCTTTGCTTGTCTCTCCTGTGCACGTTCATATCTTGGCACCGACTGGGCTGAGACATAGATGTTGTCACTTGGGACCCAACTTTAATGTTGGAGCCCAGTCGGGATGATTGGACAGAAAAACGGGCGCAGGGCGACCTGTTAACATAAACAAATATATAAACAAATAAAATATGGAAAGACTGGTTATTTTACCGCAATAGGGTGGCCGTGAATAAGTTCTTTAGCATGATGTGTAGGCTACCGGGGGTCTGTTTTCTTGCATCACCCCCTTCTGTCTCTTTTTTCCAAGTTTACATTTTGCCACCAAAAAACATGTTATCGGCATTAAGAGCCCAAGACTAATCAATCCAATTTCAGCAGTAAACACTTTGCACTGGCACTACTTGGGTGAAAATGTTCGATGTTAGCTTTCGGCTAACGTCCGCTAGCCAGCTTGTACTACCGAACTTGCTTGCTCATGAATCCAAAACATAAGCAACTTGCCCATATATGGGCGGTCGAAACGTTATTAATCCTCATGCATTAAATAAAGGTAAACAAGCTTACCGCTCACAAAGTGATCGCTGCACACACGAGCCCAAAGTAACGACTTCCCTCCGGAGTCCGCACTCCTCTGTCTCCAGGCCCTGGTTCCTAATTATTTTCGGAATTCGGAAAAAAGACCGACCATTTTCCCCCTTGGCTTTGTTCGAACAGCCAACGACGCAGCAACAATGTACAATTTTAAACGCAGAAAACAAACGTGATAGATACGTGTTAGACCGAATCGCTACGTAAATGGAGGCCACCCAGCATGGCGACTACGAGAAATCCGAGGCGGAAGTGACGACATGTGCAAGCGACCTATAGAGGTTGTAATCTGTTTCATGTTTGAACAGCATTAAAATAAAAATATTAAGGCTTAATGTGCCGTTCATATAACATTCTTCCATGCTCAAGGTGTGAATCCTAAAAAAAAAAAAAAATAAAAAAAAAAAAAATTCGATTCTGCCGATTATTGAATCGATTCGAGAATCGCGCGATGTAGTATCGCGATATATCGCCGAATCGTTTTTTTTTTTTTAACACCCCTACTTGGTGCTAACTTCACTTCTGTGGGCATCTTACTCCGATTGTGTGCACCCTCACAGCTAAATGCTGATTCACCATGTTTGTTTTTTACTATATGGGCTCTAATAATCAGAATTTAAGCCATTCAGTGACATGTAGATCAGTAGCATAATTCTAAAATCTATTATACAGCAGCTGACTTGGAGCAAGTGTAAAATTTTAGAACTGACAAAAGCTGTTCTGATCTGTTTGTTCTGGTCAGAACCCGAGCTGCTAACTCAAACCTCTAACTCATACCTTGGCTCTAACCCGTAGCTTTTTAAGCCTGAGCGCCCACAAATTGAGGGCGTCTTGGACTTTGAAGAAGAAATTGCACTAATCATGAAAGAATATAATGATGTCACACATCAAATTAAACTGCAGAACCGGGGATACGGGAATGTAAAAGGCATTTTTACGGTCCCCAAACACAGCTCAAACGCCAAACTAATTTAATTAGCATTTGTGCTGTGTGCCATCTTCATTTACTTTTAACCACTAACATATATATAGATATTTACGCATCTGGATAAATCTCACAAGTGTACCTTATATTATGACACGAGACTTATTCAAATTGACCTTGTAGTTGCAGAGATATCCTCTTTTTATTTTGGGTATGTATTTTTCAAGCAAAAGCCTGAAAAACAGCTGAGGGCTTAAAGGGTTTTAAACATTAGCATAAAATACCACTAAATCTGAGTCTATTCATATTGATTAGTTGCATCTAGTTGTCTTAAAGGAGACATAATAAGCCAATTTTTATGGTTGGTGTCTGGCATTACACAAGCAGTCTGGACATGCATGGGTGGCCATCTCCAGCCTTGGAGCGTGTCTGACTCTCCAGAAGTCTTTAATCTCAACACAAAAAGAGTCACAAGATTTGTTGCTCATCTTTTTTCTTCTTTTCTTTTAACAGTTGCAGTCAGTTGGCTGACAAAAGCCATAGTCAGCATTCACATGAGACAGACCCGCCATCAAGTGTGACAAGTAATGTTAAGTGTGCTATAATTCTTTAGCCTTGGTGCATTTTGACATGTTAAAGAGGTTTCGGTAAAACACCTGGGAGTTGTTCAAAAATGTGGAAAAAAATTGCAGTTCTTTAAGATTAAGATAAAGGACTTTAAGGACTTCGATGGATGCTGACGCCGACATACATTCAAATAAGGCAAAGTCAAGAGAATCGTCCCCATAACTTAAAAGAAGACATCATTCAAGTCCAACAAATGGGGTGAATCAGTGCCGACTGCACCTTCGTCTCCGTCTCTGACAGAGCGCGTGAAAGCATTAAAGCTATCAAACATCTGCGGCAAGGAAATAGAAAGATGTTACACCGAGTCGAGCCGAATGGAAGTCGCTATGTTAAGGACGGAACGTGATAAGGAAGCGGTTTGAAGCTCAGTGCTCCAGAAAAGACGATAAGGGAAGCGGAGGAAATAAAGCACTTAAAAGCTATGTCGTGTTCAAAATGTGACAGGTCAAACAGACGCGTCTTTGGAGGGGGGCAAAAGGAACAAAGGAGGATAAGGGGGAAAAAAACAAAAAACAAAAACATTTCAATGTTTGTTCTAAGTAGTTCGTCAGTGTCACGTGAGGGAGGAGATGCAGGAACGGGAATGAGAGGAGGAAAAACAAAACAACAAGCCACTTTCTTCTTAATATTGTGGATCTCCTCACGACTTATTCGATTGTTATTGTTATGGTTTGTATTATGCCACAGAGAGCCACAGATACCGATGTACTTTTCAGCTGTTAATTAATCAGGAAAACACTCAGGGCATTTTCAGCCACAGCTCACAACTAGACACTCACACACTGACCTCACCAGGCTCCGCCTCTTAAAGACCCATTAACCCGTGGGCAGTATTGTGACCCGTTTTGGGCTTTTTGATGGTTCTGACCAAGTCATTTCAAAATAAGATACTGCCTTTGCGTTAAATGCACACAAATTCACACACGTAAGCTTCTGTGAGTGAGTGAGTGAGTGAGTGAGTGAGTGAGTGAGTGAAAAAAAAATTAATAATCCGTCCGTGCTTTCAAATTGCCGCGGGAGTGACGTCACGGTCACGCAGCTGACACGTTCGCCCGGACCCGTTTGCCCCCCCCGCTCTGCGATTGGCTGGAGGGGTGTAAACACTGTCTTTCCACAGAAACGTCCCGCTGTTTACAAAACAAACACAAAATGGCAAAATACATGGTTTAGGGCGAAATCACCACCAAAGATGAACATAAACACAGATGTGTAGACTGAGAGAAAGTTAAAAGTGTGTACATCCTGTATTTAAAAAGTGCATTTTCCTGAGGGAATCCGGCAGACAGCCCCTTTAAGCATATGTGGGGGGGAAAAATCTGATGTATTAAAGATACAACTGCAATTTAAAATATTTAGTAGTATTAAATTACAATTAAATCAGAGACTTCATATTGTTATGACCAGGTTTCTTTTTTTTTCTTTTTTTTCTTTTTTTTTTTTTTGTCAATACCTGCCCTGCTATTGGCTGACGTCCAAGTCCAGAGTACACCCCACCTCTCACCCAAACCGACCCACAACCTTATAAAAAATGGATGGATAAAATAAAATCATATTTCCACTTAAAAAACAAAAAAGACGGAGCAACCCAGACAAGGACAGGATGACGACAACAACAAGAGAGACATCATGCATGACATTTGTCTGCGCGAGGAAGTCATGTGGGACACGGACACAAGCAAGTCGACGGACCGTATCCAAGTGAACAGCCCCAGCGCGTCTGTGCGTGCGTGTGCGTTCATGAGTGCAACTTGTGTGGTTCTCCCATGCTGACATTGATTGATCAATATCTTTCCTTCTGCTTCATATTTGAAGACCTGTTATATATACGTGTATATGTGGGTGGTGTTGTAGCAGTCAGGAAGGACATTCCAGGACGCCCACACATACACAAACTCTTAACAAACACACCCTAAATGAAACACAGTAATGGAGCTGCCTATAAATTGTGATGGTTGTTAATAAAGTAAATTGGAGTGATGGTAAGAGATAAAGGAGGAGTGGGAGGGGGCTAAAAGATGCAAAAAGCTAGGCAAGTGGGAGTGATGTGAGGAAGAGGAAGCGCAGAGAAGACGAGTAACATTGACAGGAAAAGAGCGAGAGAGAAGGTAAAGATGAGAAGAAATCAATAAGTGCGATGGCAGCAAAGGAGGAAAGGAGGTCACAAATCACCCGAGCCAATACTTCGTGTGTGTGTGTGTGTGTGTGTGTGTATTGTGTGCGCGTCAATGAGAAGATGCAGGTCAAAGCTAATAATTCACACGCTGACTAATGGAGACAAAGTAAGTATGAGAGCGCACCATATGTCATTAGTGCACTCCATGCTAATGGAGATATACCGAGGTCGTGGACACGGTGCTTTAGTTAACAAAAAAAAATAAAAATCACTTTGCAAGAGAATATCCCCACATGAGCAAGGACCTTTTTTCTTTTTTCTTTCAATACAAAATGAATTTCCATTGAACCCAATGAATAAGATATCATCCAACATAACCCTAAAAGGATTCAAGGTAAGAAATGACTTAGAAAACAAGTGCAAGTGTAGTAAAAGCAAAGTCGAAGGCAAACTAATGAAAATGATTCTTTTTTCATGGCAATTTAAAGAAAAAAAAACATCAATGGTCAAGTTAGTAAGCAACTGATGACTTATGAAGGAAAGAAATTCACAACCTTTTAAAGGCAGATTATTGAAGATTATTTATTTGCCACAATATAAAAACCTTTGGACTTTCTAAAGGAAAAGTAATGGATCATTCTCCAATTAACAAATTATAGATGTGATCTAAACCCAATAGAGCATGTACTTTACTTATTGAAGTCAAAGGCGTGAAGGCGTGTACAATATTATGTGTATTTAGGCTTAGACATATGCATGTTTTCATCCAATGCAGGCTGATAATTGTGTTGTATTAAAAACCCATCTGGAGGCAGGCGGGTTGCATCTCTGGTTCGAGGTCTTGTGCCTGCTGTTGCTGAGAAACAGGAAGTGACCAGCTGGCACGCCATACGCAACAGCGAGCTCGGTTAAACCGTGGCTGTCCGGCAAAATGACAGCATGAAGGCGGCTCACCTCCTTAACCATCACATTCCATGAATACATTTGGTTGAAAAACGCTGAATAAAAAGGATGTGGAATATGCGGAGGCTTGCGATCGAAGAATTCCGGCCTCTCGTGGAATTACCACGCTTGCTGGATTTTGGCAGCGGAGAGGCAGCAGATGCACGGATCATACGTGGAAGGCTGTCAAAATAAAAGGACTTCCATTGCAGCCAATGGGAAGAAATCGCAAGCATGTGGGATCAGGGGGAAAATATGATAAGGGAATGAGTGGGAAGAATAGAAGCTTGGCTAGAAAGAAAACAAGAACAGCAGTTGGGGCTTCAGTGGTCGCGGGAAACCACAACACATCATTCGGAACAAGACAAGCATACAGTACATACCAAACTGCCTACTAACTTACAACCCTAAAATAACCTTCTACCTGCCAACTTGCATACTCTATAGTCATACAGACTGACCAACCTACCAACCCTACCATTACCATTACCCTTGCACATCTTTTGACTGACTGACTGACCCAACTACTTATGCCTCATATATCTTTCTACCTGCCAACACAACCCAGTCTATCTTTCTAGCTACCAATCAACTTACTTACCTTACACTTCTACCTACCCACATACCAAACAACTCTACCCTTTCTTTCTACCAACCAACCTGCCAATCAACTTACCCACACTACCCAAACCTCTTTCCTACCAACCAACTAATTTACCTCCCTTGTCCTACCTACCTACCTACCTACCAAAATATTTACCTTACATTTCTACCTACCCACACACCAACTAACTCTACCTTTTCTTTCTACCAACTATCAACACTACCCAAACGTCCACCCTATCAACCTACCTTCCTTGCCCTGTCATTCCACCTACAGTACCTACCTAAACCTGGCCTTCTAACTAACTCCTTCCCTCCCTACCTACCTACCTACCTACCTACTAGGGGTGTTAACAAAAATCGATTCGGCAATATATTGCAATATTACATCGCGCAATTCTCGAATCGATTCAATAGGCGGACGAATTGATTTTTAAATATCCATTTTTGATGGAAAAATATTTACCAAAACGTCTTAGGGTTCACACCTTAAGCATGGAAAAATGTTATATTAATGGAACACTAAGCCTTAATATTTAATTTTAATGCTGTTCAAACATGAAACAGATTACAACCTGTATAAGACTGAAGTTTCAGATAAATAAATTATACATAATTCATAATTCATACAAATCTTACACTGTACAAGTTTACTGATTAATATTTTCTAAATTTAAATTAAAAAAAAATCACAATAATGGACTTATAAATTCGTATCGGGATTAATCGGTATCGAATCGAATCGTGACCTATGAATCGTGATACGAATCGAATCGTCAGTACTAGGCAATTCACACCCCTACTACCTACTTACCTACCTACTTACCTAACGTAAGCACTTCATTAGCTTGCTGAATCTAACAACATCTAATACAAGAACCTTCTAAACAATTGTGAATGCTATATTTAGCCACAATTGAGGGCGATACCTCCTCAAACTGCAACCACAATAATAAATAAATTGTCAAACGAATGCTTCTCTGACCTTGTCAATTAAAATCTTTTTTTTTTTCAATATAAAAGCCAACTTTTATATTGGCTCTCATTAAATGGTGTACCTAATGATGCGCCAAGTGACAAACAAAGCATATAATAAAATAAAATCCAACACAAGGATGAAGAGAAAAAAAAAAATAGAACCGAGTTGTTAGATGATGAGGATGTACCAGAAGGAGCTTAAGCATCCCCCGAGCGACGAGCAAGCGAGCGGTGCCCAGCCGAGTGTGCCATTAATCCACTTTTTATTAACGCAACATCAACCATCGCTCGATGCTTATTTAATCCAACTTTTTACCAAATTAGATCTAGATTTATCGTCTACACATCACAGCCTGAGCTGTTAAAACGTATCCACAGGTTAGCCAACGAGTGTGACAGGGTGAATAATAAATGACGAGCAGGTGCATGACGATGCCTGTAATGAAGGCTGAAAGATGATGAGGAAGAGGGAGAGGGTGTGGAGAAGGTAAAAAAAAAAAAAAAAAAAAAGACAAAAGAAAGCAGTGATGATTATACAGCATGCAGGCTGTCATCCAGCTATTATTATTACTCCTTTTTTGACACGTCCACATGTCTCAATTAGGTGCGCATAATATGATGGGCAATTAAGATTGTGCGAGTGAAGAGATGCACATATCTAATGAGATTCAATAGGGAGGGAGAAAATCGCCTTTTCAGAGATAACAATGTTCAGTTTTGATTGACACTTGTCAGAGAGGTAATAATTTAACAGTTTATGTAGTTTAGAGAACCTCCATTAGATTTGTATGAGTTTTTACATTACATGTATATGCCGGATACGTCTCAATCTAGAGTCACGCCCCTTCATTGTAGTACTACGTTGCAAGCACTGAGGTCTGCTGGAAGAGATGCAGCATAATTAACACGTCAACACTGCGTGCATATTTATAAGTTACATCATCAATGCTGCGTACAACAGATGAGGAAGCCCACTCGCGAGTTGAATTTAATTCCACTTGACTTTGAATCGGTGATTCTCCGAAATGGCGGTACCATCTCATTTCTCCAAACATTTATCAATCTTCCTTCCACTGTTGTTGTTGTGTAGGACACCAAAGTACACTTACATGTACATTTGTGAAATCTGTGAGAAATGGACTATAAAAAGAAAAAAAATAAAACAATACAAAATGAAGAGAGGGAAAGCGAGGCATGAAGCCAATTGGACACAGATTTGAGCGATGATGATATACAGCTTAGTGGTGTCTACTAAAGCACATAGTTTTGTCTCCTTTTAAATCATGATGTGACACAACAATCCTCAAAACACCAAGTAGAACATTCTTTCTGCTCCGTGTGCGTATGTGTGTGTGTGTGTGTCTTTGCCGCTGTGAGTGCGACTGACAGCTGAATCAGTGGAAACATCAAGCTGGGCTCACTTCCTGTCTTGGCTTGGTTACTCGCAAACACAACCGGGACGCTAAATGATGCACAAAGCACCAGCAGGTTCCACTGTGAACCACACAGCAGCAACAGCAGAGCTTTGTCCAGCATGGACGATTATATAAGATGACAGGACTGTACCTTTTTTGATTCTGGGATGGGAAAAACAGCCAAATTGTGACTCAAAATGAAACAAAGAGAAAATAAAACCCTTTTATGAAATGTGGAAATATCGGAGAATGTCGTAGGCTAGTTAACAGGCTAATTGCTAGTTCACAAAGGATGACAGAATAACAGCATTTAGATTCTTGAGGAAACAACTGTAGCATGTTTCAAAACCGTAAAGACAAACTCACACAAAACTGGAAAGTTGTGGACCGGGTATACTAGTTAGCTGAACGAATGCTAGCTAACAGGCTACTTCCTGTTTGGAGGAAGATGACATAAGAAGACCATAATGTTTTGTTTTGCTATTACCAACCAATGAGTTGATGGAAAAAATGCGTACACATTTCCAACATGGTAACACGTAGAGGCTAATCTCTGATTGGATGAAAAAAATAAAAATAAAAATCTAAAACATACGTATACTGTACAGAGAGCAGTGAAGCCAAGAGAAAAGCTTCAAAATGAATAGAATATACTATATGGAATAAACTGATACGATTTAATGAAGCGGATATGAAAATGTTGATTGTAAATGTTGGCCAGCACTTCTGATTGCTCATGTTATGTGTGGGTGATGCCTCACCTGAGTTCTCGTCCACGCGTTCTTCCACCGTGTGGTCCTTCTGGTGGACCCACTCGCTGTTACACTTGAAGTAGATCTGCGTGGCGGGCGTGGCCTTGCAGTAGAGGTTGACCGGCTTGTTCTTGACGATATAGCCTTCGTCGGGTTCGAACAAGAAGTGCGGCAACGGCTCAGGCGGGTCTGACGGGAACGTCTCGGGCAGTTCGCTCAGGCTCAGGAAGTCGTCGTCATCTCGCGCTGTGAGGAAAAAAAAACAAAAACAGAATGTCATCTAAAATGTTTGGGATTATTTTACGGTTGACCATTTGGTGGACAAGAGACATTGTTTCAATCTTCTTCCCTCCGTTGTACCACGTTACCACCTCTTTCTTTTCCACTTCTAATTCTTTAGGGCTCCTCATATGTTTTACTCTTTCGTTTACTTTGTAAATGGCAATAAAGTTGTGAATAAGGTCAAAGATCTCCGCAAAGATCTTGCTCTGACTCCTTCTGCGTCCTTTTCCTTCACCTGCATCCTCAATCGATAGCTTGTCAAGGTCACCAACGCGAAGAGGATTACAAGTGTAGGTGGATGTGTCCACAACAACAGACGCACACTCTAATACACAAACCTCTGCAGTTTCTTCCCCACCGTCAGTCAGTTTCCTCAGCGTGTTTGGACTTATAAAACACACACAGTTTCAGATAGTATTTCTCAACACACACATATGGTATCTTTAATTCGGTGTGTGTTCTTATCTTAGGCAATGGCGGCAGTAGCTGTGGGCTCGGAGCTATAAAAGCAGCTTAGGTAAAACAACACGACCAAAAATAACGGGAAGTGAGTAGGCCGCCTCCACTTTGATGTCACCGTGCTGACAGTCTCTCTGCTCGCCATCCCTCTAATTAGTTCTCTGACAGGAGGGAAAATTGTGAGACATTTCCGCGGCGTAATTCCATTATCTGCCAGAAAAAAAAAAGTTTCTCCCACTCATGGATTTATTTTGCCGCCATGTCACGTTGGAGGGTTTCTTTGCTCCCTTGACAGCGGCGACTGGAATGAATTTTCATGCAAGACCTTTATGATATTTATTTATAAGGACTAAGATGAGCGGCACGATACTAGTGGATAGCATGTCTGCCTCACAGTTCGAATCACAGCCTTCCAGTGTGGAATTGATATGTTTTTTTCCCAAGCTCTCCAAGGTTAACATTCCAAAAGCATGCATTTAGGTCACAGGTGTCAGAATCTAGGCCCGCCACTTCATTTTACTTGTCTCGCAAAAACAAAAAATCATGTGTCATCAATTTTAAATCCAATTTCAAAATATCCTGTGTAATAAATATAACATTTTGATTTTTTTGTTTACCCTTTTTACAACTGAAAAAATGAACGAACTACACTATTCAGTATCCTTGACTTCTGATTTCAAAATTAGTGATCCATCAATTTGTTGTGTATATGTTGTAATATGAACAGAAACTTAAACATATTTTTGGTTTCACTGCCTCAATGGCAGTCTAAGGGAAGCCATACTTACAAAGTGGCCCGTGACAAAAATTACCGTATTTTCCGCACTATAAGGCGCACCTAAAAGCCTTCAATTTTTTCAAAAACTGACCATGCGCCTTATAATCAGGTGCACCTTATATATGGATCAATATTGAGCCGCAACAGGTCTCGCTGTCAAGACGCTATCGGTGACCCTGCACGATCGGTGACGTGCATGCGCAGGAGATATCGCCATCTTGGATCGCTAGCTAATACTAATACTTTACCTCAGAGAAAATAATAAAACAGCTGTTTATTCATTTTGGGAGTAAATGGAGTTGTCAGAAAGCTGGTTTGTAATCTATTAATCTAGTTTGACTGACCTATCTGACTGTTTTGTTGACATTCCCTTTAGCGCAGCACCATCTAATGGATGCATAACGTAACCCCAGCCTCTACTGCAGCGCCTTAAATATGGAAAAAGTTTGAAAATATGTCATACATTGAAGGTGCGCCTTATAATGAGGTGCGCCTTGTAGTGCGGAAAATACGGTAGTTTGACGCCCCTGATTTAGGTGAAGACTTTAAATTGTCCATGGGTCTGAATGTGAGTGAAAATGGATTTATCCAAGTGTGCACTGTAGACTGTAGAATGCTGTGTGCAAAATTGTCTCAACGTTGTCTCAAAAATTGTCTCAAAAGAGGATGAACGCTTAGGAAGATGAAGGGATGACCAAGATGACAGTTTCTATAGCCATCTTTCACAAAATTGTCCCAAAGGGCTTCACATGTATAAACTATGTATTAATTAAGTGAAGTAAAAATGAAAATTCACAACTATCAATTTCAAAAGAAACGCACAAAAATATCAAGCCCACAGTTCATAGCGACAGCGATCACGGTGATATCTCAGTGGGTTTGAATTGTTGCTAGCGAGTCGCAACACAGATTCACCTATTTTTTTTCTTTGTTAATCCTAGTTCATCTCTCAATTAATCTCACTTTTAGCTGTTTCATATTGTTGTAGGGGGTTTCTTTGCGTCCACTAATTTGCGCACCCAACAACACTTCAGCGCCGCATAGCTTTTGACCTCTGACACAATAGTGATGGTGTAGTCTGGACAAGAAATTAAATGGACAGGATAGATGAGATGGAGAGACTCAGTGGGAGGTGCTGTTATTTAAATTAATCTGCCAAAATCTGAACAGTTTGCTTCTAGCCCCACTTTCTGCCTCAGAAAGAAGGCATTTGGTCGTGTAATTTCACAGTTGACGGGTGGGCAGGCACTTGATAGACCCAACAAGCAACTCAAAAATAACATTTCCATAATATTTCCCTTTAATGTCAGTTACACATGAAAGAAAATCATACAATTATGACAATGAACATTGTTTATTTTTCCACTACTCCAGGCATCCCTCCCGCTTTTCGTTCTGCAAGCCCCGGTGCACACTGACTGTCATCCTCATCTGTCATTTGGCGCTGGGGGGGGCTCATTGCTCCATAGTGGCAGCTATAAATTATTGATTGGTAAAGGAAACATGATAGCCCAAGAGCGGGCCAGGCGGAATAAGGAATAGGCGGAGGAATTGATACACAATTCCCCTTGTCTTTGTGCTCATGTCATTCCATTTCTTGCCCCCCTTCAACCTTTTTACGCCTCACTCCCAAGCCGTCAATCCTCCACTTGTTTATCTGTCGGCTCCTCTCCTGAAGACCCCCGCCCACCCCGCCAATAGAGTGAATTACGCACCCTCACAGCCCAGCTCATAAACGTCTGGCCCGAACGCTGTCATCAATAATTAATGGCTGCAGCCGAACAATATCCCCGGTTCGATTTACTGTACCTTGTAAATATTGTGCAGCGCGGGGTGAGGGTGGGGGGGGGACCCAAAACCTCCATTTATCCCTTTGCTCATGGCTCCGCTTCAAAAACATCTTGCGGAACACGACCAATAAATATCGGGAACATCTATTGTGGATGAAGTCATCAGCTGGGGCCAATCATATTTGAGTGTGTCTGACAACTGACAATGGTTGTAATAATGGCAATACTCAACAGACACACGGGACTGGGCAGTATCTTTCTACTGACTAAAGACTTGAAGAGTGCAGACATACCAACATCTGTGCCTATTTATGTAAGACCAGATGAACTGACAAAGTTACAAATGGCTGCTGTAAAACCTATTGACATACTTTCTACTGATGTATACTTCGCATGTTACGCCAAAGGATATACAGTACTTCCTTCTGTCGTCTGAGAAAGGGCTTACCTACTGACCTCAAACAACTGAGGTTTGAATCTTTAGTCCATTTTTCACAATCTGTCATAATACTACTGGTGAATTGTCCTAAGCACATAATAGGGATGATGTCACTATATCTGACTTGGTGTGAAAACGACTTGACGCACATCTGATCATGGATCTACGGCAGCTGCTTCAACTGTACTTCATTTAAGCTTTACTTAACCAGGAATGCCCCCATTTAGATTAAAAAAAAAAACTCTTTTCCAAAGGAGTCTGGCCAAGAAGCCGCAGGAGTTAAATTTAAAATTAAAATTACATACATGTCAGTAAAAAGTTACACAATTTAAAATGACATGACAATTAGACAGAACGGGTACGGGTTTGAGTCTGTCTGAAATGCTCTCAAGCTGGATTTTAAGTTATCGTATTTTCCGCACTTTAAGGCGCATCTAAAAGCCTTCAATTATTTCAAAAGCTGACCATGCGCCTTATAATCCAGTGCGCCTTATATATGGATCAATATTGAGCCGCAACAGGTCTCGCTGTCAAGACGCTATCGGTGACCGTGCACGATCGTGACGCGCATGCGCAAAAGATCCCACCATCTTGGATCGCTAGCTAATGCTAATACTTTACCTCAGAGAAAATATTAAAACAGCTGTTTATTCATTTTGGGAGTGAATGGAGTTGTCAAAAAGCTGGTTTGTAAGCTATTAATAAAGTTTGACTGACCTATCTGACTGTTTTGTTGACATTCCCTTTAGCGCAGCACCATCTAATGGATGCATAACGTAACTGCAGCCTCTACTATAGCGCCATATATACTGAAAAAGTTTTAAAATATGTAATTCTTTGAAGGTGTGCCTTATAATGCGGTGCACCTTATAATGCGGTGCGCCTTATATATGGAAAAAGTTTTAAAATATGTCATTCATTGAAGGCGCGCCTTATAATGCGGTGCGCCTTATAGTGCGGAAAATACGGTACTCAAAGAGATAAAATATGTTAATTTCCAGAGGCAGACAAAAGCCTTTTCTCCCAAACTCAGTGTGGGCAAATGGAACGGTTGGCAACAAAATTTGTTATTTGAATACAAACTGTAAGAACCCAGCACCCATCTGGTTAAAAATACAGGTATTCCACACCGAACAGATACTGAGATAGTACTTGCAGCAGAAGTAGCAATATCTACTGACATCCTCCTTAAGTGCCTCCTGACATAAAGCCTATTGACATACTGTCGACTGACAAACTACAGTGTTGAGTACTGACATACTATTTAAAGATATACGACCCAACCTCCAACATATTTAAAACAGGCCTCCTGACATACTACCTACCGACATATTGCCTATATGACAGCCTTACTTTATAATGGAAACAGGCATACTGACATCTTGCCAAATGCCTTCCTCCCAACTGATAGCTCTTACTAATGTACTCCTTTCACACACTATTGAACAAATGAGTGTCAATTGGCGTTTAAGCTATAGGCAGACTTGCGATTGATGTACAGGATACTGACTGATGATTCACTGTTGATTGTGTTGGCGAATGCCCATAGCTATTATGTCACTAAACAACCCGACTGAAACAGAGCAACTAAATTTGAACTACTCATGCTGAAAGACTTATTGATATTCCTGCGAGTAATTGTCATATATGACATTTGGGGGGATTGAGACTATTTGGATGCTTCCAGTGGATTGATGCAGAGGAATTCCAGGCATCTACGCATCCAACACAGCCAAATAAGGGTCTAAATGGCACATGTGTGTCTTCCGTCAAGATTTCACACTGAGGGCCAGGACCTTGCTTTCCTGCTAAGTGACGCCGCAAGATTCGTATCAAGGCGCGGGAGCCGTGCAAGTCGTGAGATCATAGCTCTTAGCGTCTTATCAGCAACAGCTGCAAAAATATATACTGTAGACAAAAAGGTAATGTTTGCCATACATAGGCATGTTGAAAACACAGGCCTGTAGCTGTTACCCAGTTTTGAAAACACATGATTTCACACACATGGTTGCCGTGACCCGTTGTTATCGCAGTAGATGTAGCATTACCACTACAGTGAACTGCCTACTACATCATGGCTGCGCTATAGCTCACATTTGTAGCCTGTTGGCTATATCTTATTTTAAAATGACTTGGTCAGAACTAACACAAAGCCCAAAATGGGTCACAATACTGCCTACGGGTTAAGCGATCAATTATAGTATATCGGCAAATCCAAGTCATTTTAAATATTTTCCATATTCAATAGAAATTATGGGAATTGAGTTTCAAAGTTTGAGTCAAGAGTGACCAGATATCCTCATTTCACTGGTAAAGTTCTTGTTTTCTGACCATCATCCTATGCAGGACTTGATGTTGTGATGTGATGTCTTTCGAGACTTCAGCCAGTTGTGCAAGTGTTTTGACTTTTTGTTGGTGACGCTCGCAAAGGCGAGAAGTGAAGATGCGCTATGAACGGTTACAGCACGTAGCATCTTAACCTAAGCCCAAGACAAATACAGGATGATCCAATAAGACTGTGATCAATTTAAGTGGGATTTTCCACGTTAGATTAGAATGCAAATTTGGTTTCACAATTTGAGTCTTGGGTGACCAGACGTCCTCTTTTGCCTGGATGAGGTTTCTCTTTTGAAATCGTCTAGCTTATTGCTAGTTTAGTTTATACCACCCAAGCTTGGTCCTCTTCTTGGGACCTACAAAATATGACCAACACTTTGGCCTGACTGCTCAGCCAATGTCCAACTGTTTAATTGAAAGAATTAAACATTTGCAGAAACACAAGAGAATATCACAGACTCACTTCATGAATACTGTTTTAATAAATTCCACTTGTAAATCTCTCCTCATTAAAGATCTGACATTAGCATTCTGAATATAAAAAAAAAAAAAAAAAAAAAAAAAAAAAATCTTTCCTTGAAAGTTTAGGTCATAATTTAATTCCATTGTAGATTTAGAGTGTCTTAACTTATCTGATATTTAAATATTCATGCATATGAATAGTAAGTAGGTTTTGTTTACCTGCTTTCGCCCGAGGATCTACCATTTGAGTTCACAAAGTCTCTAAACATAATGCAAATATGATCAAATATGATCATTAGCAGAATTTTACAAAGCTAATGCTCACTTAATGATGTTCTGATCCTAACAGGCCCCTATTAAGCGCTGATATTGAACACTTGTTAGGGGCTTTAAAACCTCTTTTATTTATTTATTTTTCATTTGTGGTTGTTTTTCCGGATGCGTTTCAAGAGCGAGAACAAATCACATTCACAGCGTGTAATCAGTCTGCAGTGTCTGAGGCATTCACAAGCGCTAATGAAATCAATACAAGCAAAACTATTGCTTCCAGGAATCTTTCACTTTTTTGCTCATGTTCTTTTGTCCTTTTGTGTTCTGCACATTTTTCTGGCAAAATGTGAAATGATCCATGCTGAGTAAAACGCTACATCAAACTACATACTGGAGTGTCTTTTGCTATATCGCTCACAAAACGTAACTGACCATTGAAAAGTTTTTCTTGTAGGTCCCTAAAAAAAGGGAAAGAGGACATCTAAACATTTAAAACCTCGACAGTCTGATCAAATCAGCTTGTATTTGAGATGTGCTCATCCGTTCTAAGCGTTCACATGCAGAAGACGATAGCATGAGTCAGCCATGACGGTCAAACGCCAGAAGACGGCACAGGCAGCAGCACCCTTTGCTCGTCACAGTCAATTTGACGCCCGCCAGGATTTGAGGGCTTCCTCCAAAGCAATTAATAGTAACAGGATGTAAAAGCGAGCACCTTTATGGGAACAGACAATGACGGCTGCCTTGTGTCTCTGGCTGACATGGTGGGCCACGTGTGTGGTGAACACAGCTAGATTTATAAGGGCCACACGGGCCCGTGAAGAATGAAGAAGACATATGGAGACAGAGTATTAAGACGCATTGCGTGTTCCGTCGTTTGTCACTCTCGCCAAAGACCGCCATTGACTTGATTTGTACGTCCCCCCCCTCCCAGTCCCTGTCATAAATCACCTCCGGGCTCTTCTTTCTCCAGATTGTTTGATCAGGAGGTACTTCAAAGTTCAATGGAAGTAATTGGATCATCTTAGGTTGAACACGGTCGAATCAATGGTTTGTGAAGGTGGCGTTCAGATTTGGACATACACAAGTCTATTAGAAATAATATGCCTGAATAAAATAATCTTTTATTTTGGAATAAATTGAATTTACAGCCCAACAAACATTTTAAACCATTTGGAATTAAGCAGCAAAATCCTCCCATTTTTGTCCATCTCAGGGGGCGGCCATTTTGCCTTGTACTGCCACCTGCATTCAACTGGAAGTGACATCACAGTGCCGAAAGGCCCAGGTAACGACCAATAACGCGTCACCTGTTTTCTGGGATCGTTCGTGTGACATTTGCCATCTGAACCCTTTGGAAATGTGATGTCATTTTCAGTTAACAACAGATGACACTACAAGGCAAAATGGCCGTCCTGTAAGGTGGATAAAAACGGGAGGATTTTGCTGCTTTATTCACATTCCACAAACGTAATCTAATCAGATTATTACTATATGTAGTGCCGCAGAGAACATTTTTTTCCATTTGTGTTATAGTTATGGTTTGAACTAAGAAAAAAAAAAAAAAAAGATAGACATTTGGTGCAACTTCAGACATTTCTCCCCAGTTGCGACTGAATTCAGAATGGTACGACCCAAAGTTGTTCAACTTCAGAGCTTACACTGTTTATGCAATCAAGGGAACAGAGCTATTGGAATATAAACCCCTCATACATACATGCATATTTCCCGTTATTACCTCATTATCATTCTGAAGGCTGCGTTGCTTCAAGTTATCAGGTCGGTGTGGCGTCAAAGTGCATATTAGTTTTTAAAGTAGTGTGTGTGGCAGGGAATACATGCATTTTTAAACAGACATACTGTAAGTCTATCAAATTGCATATGTTTATAGAAATGTACGCGGCTATGCATTAATGCAGATGCTTCCCCATGATCGTACGAGGTGTAGGATAGGCTTGATCCCTTATTTGCCTTGTGAATGCATACAAAGCATTTATATGGTAGTTATTTTTTTGTGTGTGTGTTTTCTTAGTATTCAGGAGGAGAGTTTCACCCCCGTGTGTGGCGCTTCCATGTGTGAGAGCGGCTGTCAGTTTGACAAAATAATTGGAGTCATCCGAGTAGTCGCTTTAAATGTGATTGGACTGATCAAATGGGAGCGAATTCCGCCTGATGAATACCAGATTGGAATTTGGAAGGGAAAAGAGTGTGAGTCTGTATTGGGAGAGACACATCTACGACTTCCGTGTTTAATGACCACATTTACAACATTGGAATAATAACCAACAAATTATTCATTTCTCCCACAATGCAAAACAGAGTTGATTAACACTCTGGGCTCAATGTTGGCCATTTGTTTCCACCTCACTTCTTTTTATTGAATCATTTTAGCTGTTTTATTGCAAACTTCCCATGGGTGGATTTGTGTCTCATTTTATCATTTGCAACTTCAACTGTTAAAAAATATCAATAACATATTCACATCAAGTTGTAGATTTTGGCTCTATTGTGTCCACTTTTGGCCAACTGAAACTCATGAAAAGTACATTATATTGGGATTGAATCAAACATATTGGGTAAAATGTGTGACTTAAAAATGTTATTTTTTTTGTATTTCCTACCAGATTACATCACTGCTCAATTCTTGGAAATGGAATCCATTTCATGTGATATTTTTGGGTTCCGAAAATGGTGTTTTAATGGCTTACTACACTCCAAAGGTGCAAATGAATAACACCATTTTGATTTGAAGACGTAGAAGTAGAGCAGATGTGTCAACATCTGGTCCTCAAGGGCCTGAGTCCTGCATGTTTTTGAGGTTCCTCTACTCCAACACACCTGATTCAATGATCAGGATCATTATCAGGCTCATGCAGAGCTTGCTGATGAGCATAAATATGAATCAGCTGTGTTGAATGTGGGAAACCTTGAAAAACATGCAGGACTTGAGAACCAGACTTTGATACCACTGATTTAGAGGAATCACATTTGAATTTAAGAAGTGCAAGCTCCATCTACTGGCTATAGAAATAGTACTACTAGCTACAGAATACTATAATAATAATAAAAAATATATCAGCTGGGTTAGGCTTCAGCACAGCAGTAAGTAGTAGAGAAAATGGATGGATGGATGGTTTCAGAATATCATTCATACACCTAGTATACAATTTTTCCTCACAAGGGGGTCACCAACTGATACACCACAGCCAGCCAATCTTATAGACAAACATTCATTCAAACTCTCGTTCACACCTAAAGATAATTTAATTGCAGAACTATGCGTCGCATGTGCTAGCCACTCGCCTGCCGTGCCGGCCAATATCCACTCAAGGTTAATTCAGTGTTCCGATCATCCGATAAAGCAGCTCCAAAGACAGCATCCACTAAGCATCAGCAGGTGATGAGAGTCTACAATATGCTTTTAATATGCAGCCGAGCCGTCGCACTGACTCAATTAGACAAGCGTGTGCGTGTCTCGCCAGCCGATCACCTTAAATGATTCCAATGAATATTTAACGTCATCTTACGAGATCCATTTGATAGCTCTAATGGTGCCGTCGAATCTGCCGGAGCAGCCGCCGACTCCTTATTTTTATTCAGTTATCTCGACAAGCTCGAATACGGGATTATCTTATCAATTTGCCACATTTTAAAGGAGGATGCGTACTTCTCCTGAGGAGCAGCTGACGCGTGGGCACTCGCAGGTAGGCAGTGTGACAGCTTTTCTCTTTTTCATGGCTCTCGCCGAGTGTTACATGAAGGAATACATGCCTTAGCACTTGCGTGTCCTGATATATCCCCAACAGAGAAGCGGATTGGGTCAAAATGACAGAACAAACTAATCCGTTCATGCAAAATGTCTGCGTCCATACTGATTGAATTGGATAGGAATCGCTTGGAACAGCAAGGCAAGGCAAGGCAAGTTTATTTGTATAGCACATTTCATACACAAGGCAACTCAATGTGCTTTACACGAGGAAAGACAACACATAAGCATCAAGAAACAGTAGTTAACATTCAGAGGAAAAAAATAAATAAATAAAAATAGGTTACAAAATTTACAAAAAAAAAAACAAAAAAACTCCCACACATGACTGTGAATGTTTTATTTTACATATTTACATATTTTTTATTTTTTTTTACCCATCGTAGGGATGTAACGATATCGGAACATCACAATACGATATGAAGGTCACGATACGATAATTATCACGATATTGTGGGGAGGTTGGTGATATAGAAAATACACACAATATTTAAAAAAAATAAAATAATAAAATAAAATCATCCTGTCATGATAGGTCATGCCATGGTTAAGTTGGTTAAGTTTGGGTCATGCAAGGGCTATGTTTGGGTCATGACCGTGAGGTCAAGTGTCTATTTTGAACTGATGTAACCATCATCTGGCTTCAACTGGAAAAACGCTATGCGATGTCAGGAGCTATGTGATGTCAAGAATCTTTAATCTCTTTACTTGGTCAACAGCCAATCAGATAATTCCATGTCAGTCCTGTTACCCACATGTCTAGCCACAGCCAATCCGATCAATTCACTGTCTATTTAAGCCAAACCGAGAAGTGTGTGTTTGTCGGATTATTACCTCGGTTCCTCTGTGCATTTACAAAGCCCAAGGGGGCTTGGCGTCTCGTGATTCTCGATGCATTCTCATTCCCCCCCCAAAAAACCCCCACATGATTTTGCTTTTGTACATAACAGCAATGCATATAAACAACCTACAATCTCTAATAACACTTAATATTGAGGCACTTACTTGCTAATGCATGCACGCATTGAGTGCCTCCACATATTGACTCGGTTCACAGGCATATTACATTCCCCTTCATCTGGATTTTAAACGTAAAGGGCTAAAGCATGACTTGTGAAAATTAAACTGCACTGAAAAACAAGCCACCACGGGGTGCTAAAACTGCACAAGTGGAAATCAACATTATTATTTATTTATTTATTTATTTTTAACAGATGTGCTGCTTTTAATATCATGACATGACGACGACGATGTTGTGGCACTTTTATTATCGCAATATCCCAAGATTGCCATTATCATTACATCCCTAACCTATCAGGTAAAAGCCCGTCTAATGTAAAAGTTGTTGGTTCCATATTTTGGCATCTTACTGCCAAGGAAAATTCACACAACAAAATAACACCATTATGCTCAACACTTCATCACCAAGAGGAGATGCCACATCAGTGCTGCAGATTTGTGTACGTGGTGGTCATGCAACAGCAACAAACAAAACATGCAATACAAAAACTCTATAAACTTGCCACTTAGCCTTCAACTAATTCAGAACACAAATTATTCTCCACAAAAAAAAACAAAATTACATTTAATGTTCCATGCTTGCAATTTACAATATTGTTTAATCAAGTCTCCCTTGAAGTGAATAATGCTGTAATAACGCGACAAGGCCGCCACAACAAAGCGGCGGGAAAATGCATTTAAGTGAACAAACGGGCGAAGAAAACAATTATGTTGGTTTCAAAGGGTTACCTGCTGTTGTGACACATTCGGTTGCTTCGACATGAAAATTTGCCACACACGCTCGCACGCACTCGCTGACACATCCACATGCAGATGGAGAATCTCATTGAAATGCATAGTCCCATGTAAGCTTGTGGGGGTACAAACTTGTGTGAGATGCTGTGTAATGTTATCTTCCAGATGGATTCTGTCTCCCTTATCCCGAGGCCTGCGGGAAAAGCAAGGCTTCGCTTTCATTCATGTTCTACTATCACAGCTCGCCATCCATATTAATGCAGGCAGTCGGCGCTGGGCAGAGCATCGGCATATCAAAACACTGGCCTAATTTCAAAGATATAGCATAATGCTGTCTATTTCTCCTGCAGGCTGCCCGGCCGTTTGGATGAGAAAGCACTCACCTGCTTTCTTTTCCTGTTATCTCGTGACAACCAGATTATTTTCTTTCTTTACTTTGCATAGCTTGCCAAGTGAATTCCCGGGGTTAAAATGTACAGTGAGGGAACAAAATGCAAAACGTAGAACTGTTTATTTAAGACTGAAAACCACTAGCAGTGTAGCAGTAACATCTTGATTCTTGAACTTTGTGATTATGCCATAATAAATGTGTACTTGTTGGCGAAATGTGAATATTTTCCAAATATTTGCCGCAATGTCAAGAGTGTTAAGACACCACAATTGTGATAGATGAAAAATAAAAATAAACCAAGCAATAATCTCTAGCATCACTCTACAAATTGCTTCTTTTTTTTTTTTGGAAAAAGTGATGAACCCCTCCTGTTATATTGTGGGTCAAACTGACCCATAGGGAAGTTGAAATTAATGGTTAACATACTTTTTTGGTATGTATAACAAGCATATTCAATAAAAAAATATTTCTGTGCATTTCTGAAATAAAAAAAAAGAGAGGATTGAAATTGTTACTGAAGGAGTTATGAGCTCAAACACAATGTTTGTTGACATTTTTAAAATTTCAGAAACTTTTGGATAACTTGCTAATATTATTGCTATTGCTGAGGAAAAAAGATGTATCAAAAGAATGCAAATGGCGTATTGGCGTTGTTCGTTAGCAGGATTACAAAAAAAAAAAATGTTTCTGATCCATTTCTGATCATTACACAGACCTCGTGAGTCAAAGTGACCCATGGATATTATCCAGAAAAACAAATGTTACACAAGAGTAGAAATTATAAGTATTGACTTTATAATGAGCAGACTTTTACACTAAAAGAGTCTATGACAATTTTGGATAATTAAACGTACCCATGGGTCAAAGTGATCCAGGGACATTATTGCTGTTCCTGTCAAACAAACATAACAGGAGTGGGAATATTGGGAGAAAGACGACTACTGTCGGCGATAGATCCAAGACATGCTTCTGAAAACACAATAATGTGGCAATAATGTGCCGACATTGCCAAAGGATCATTGCACAAGATTATTACCGTACCATCCATATGCTCAAGATACTCGAAGGCATAGTTTTTCTATACGTTGCGACAGTCCTCAATTTATTTTATTGGTATTTCATCATGTGTAGTGGTTCACACAGTTGGGTTTAGGAATGGATGGATCGTACTTGAGATCCGCAAATGAGACTCCAAGCATTCACACTTGACTTTTCAGGTGAATTTCTAGTTGCGAAACCGCATGTTCTCCATGATCCTTGAGATTGAAATCAATTTTCACATTTACTTTTTCACAAATACTCGTTCCTCTTTTTTTTTTTTTTTTTTGGTACAGAGTGTTCCCACTTCTGGAACACAGAAGTGAGAGAAAATTCCCCATCTGCACTGCAAAAAGAAGCAAAGACTTGCAAACCAGAGAATCGACAAAGTTGAAAAACAGATCGTCTCACTGCGATCCCTGCGCAGGAGGTTGAGATACTCGCCACTCTGACCTCATTTGAGCGGGAACAAGGAATATTCAGCAGATGTACACCCCCAAAAGGAGTTTCATGGCCTGGGGAGGGGGTGGGGGCCGACCACTGAGCCGAGGGTCAAGTGACAATTTGACCCCAGAGAAGATGTGACTCAGCAGCTCTCTAAATTTGACAGCTTTGCTGATTTTATTTCCATAAAGTGTTGACCTTAGCAACTTTAGTGAAAGTACAGGTGAAGTGAGTCACCATATTCCCATTTGTCACAGGAAGACATGTTGAGGATACCTGACCACCTTTACAGCTACCCAACTGTACATTTTCTCCTCTGACCAAAGGGGCTGAGGTAACATTTTGATTGTGGTCTCAGATCTAATGTCTTGACCTAAAACTATGGTAGCCAGAATTCTCTGTTGGGCTTCAAGAGGACTGGTCGTCAATTAGTGGAAATTTGAGAAGTCAGACGGAACTGCAGTTGAGCTGTTCTGGCCTGATAGCCAGTGGTAGCTTGGTGGTGAACAAAACCACACTCTTCTCGTCTTCAAATTGCAGGAAAACATTCTTTTGTAAACGTAACAACCAAATGTCAGGGAAGCCTCATTGTCACGAGGCTCCGGGTTTCAATATCTTCATGGTACATCCTCCAACAATCCCAAAACTGAAAATGATGTAAAAAAAATTGTTCATAGGTGTCAAAGTGAATGTTTGCCCAGATGTGCCCTGTTCACTGGCTGGCAACCATGACATGACTCCACCTCTTACCCAAAGTCAACAGGGGCAGACTCAAGAGACCAGTAACCCAAATTAGGACAAACCATATATAAAATAGATGGATTCATCCTAAAGTTCAACTCGACACAGATTATTTGAAGTTAGGACTGCAGGTGGTCGGTGTCTACCGTGTTGATCAAAACTGTCTCTGAACCTCTTACATTGATACTGACATGACGACCAGACACATCAGAAGCAGTCCGGGCTTCACAAGTGGTTCAATTGTGTGTGGCAGAAAAAAAAAAAAAAAAAACTGCCAAAGGAAAATCCACTTTGAAAATTTGTAGTGGATGTGTGACAGTTGGCAGAGGCTTCGCCAGAGAAGTGTTTGCCAACTGAGGTCCTTCCAGACGTAGTCCTGACTGGAACTCATCCAGAATTGACAAATGTCATTTATCGCGGTGTTTAGCCAGCCCAAATATGATTTGCTCCAACCCTCTGCTTCCTAGTCACTCTACTTATTAGATGTCTGTATCATAGCTGTATGGTAGATCTTTTTTTTTTTGCTCCAGTGCAAGATCTTGCTGGTGTGCCATTAATCTACCAACTAGTAAGGCCTAAGATTTGAATGTTCCACGTTCCACCTTTGTCGCGAGACCTCTTCGACATCTCCATGTTAGCAGGTCCTGTTATCACTGCTAATAAGTGCTACTGTATGCATCGACCCGTCTCGCACGCACATTGCTCCAGAGAGGATTGGACCCATGTAGATTGTATTTGTCCAGGAAGAATCGGTTGAGTCTGCAAACACGCACAATGAGAAGACCGAGGGAAGCTTACGGGCTTATTTCATTTGCAGACGACTTCCTTCACGGCTGAAGATAAAAATTGGATCGCGCCTGTCTCCATCTGGAGGCTTCTTATCCCTCCCTCGACTCTCGTCGGTGTCCAAAGTTCATTTATAGCGCGCCGCATATATTTTATTGTGCATGTTCTAATAATACAATTTAAATTTGATCAGAAAAAGCTGAAATATTGCAGAATCTTTTTTTGTTTTTTAATTATAAATGAAATGTAAAGGAGATCCCTGCTCCATAGCTTCTCCTTTGGCACATTCCCAAGCATGAGACCACATCCAAGCCATCCTCAACCCTCCTCACTGTCATCCTTCTTCACTTCCCAAACACCTTTGGCCACCGCCCTCCTCCACTTTGGAGGACTTCCCTTGTCTTTTTCCCCACACTCGCCTCGCCTCGTGGTCTTAGATCACTATAAATAGAGCCTCAAGGGTTTTGTTTTATAATGGACTTCTTCTTCTGACCTTATTACAAACACATTACTGACCATGCTTCTCTCCCCTGCTGACTCCTTTGCACGCACGCACACGGTAAACAACTGTTCGTCTTGTATCTCATTAATAGGAGCAGCCGCTCCACTTAAATAAACAAAAAACACCAACAACAAAAAATGCAGACTGCAGACACAGCCTTTTACATGTTTTTTTCTTTATCATTGCAGACATTTATTTCCTGCTAATATTACAAACCAGGAGTATTTAGGACTCAGGCAACGCAGCGAATGATCCATTTTAGTGGGTGTTTTCTTTTTTTTCAAGCACATGTATCTTGTTGAATATGGATGTGGGCCTCCCCAACATGAACCCTCAAATCTCACTATAGAAGCTGTTGGAAAGTTGAGAAAAATTGCCCCCAACACCAGATTGACCGATTTACACCAAATTGGATGGAAAAAGCCTCAAGGACCCATGTCTGAAATTGAACATTAAGTCGGATCGCACTTTGACAAATTCCTACTCGGAAATTGGAGCACAGGCCATGAAAATGCAGCAGTGAGTGCTCATTCATCGCAATTCATGGCCTTAATTGAAGGGCTCAAATGCAAAATTAGACATATGCATTTTTTATGAATTTAGTAAAAAAATAAATAAATAAATTAAAAAAAACTTTTTTTTTTCCTATTTCTGATTTCCAGCTTAAAAAGCATGAAGAAAATCTAACTTTCATTGAAAAAGTGTCGTGTCACTTCATCGTAAAACCAGACAACTTCTTTAAAAGCGGTCCAAAAATCTATTTCAAATTACACTGAATGAACATGTAAGTATTATGCTATGTGATTGGACTAGAAATATGGGTCTTGAATTCACCCTTAATTTTAAATGGACATTTAACCCTTCAAATGGAGAAACAAGTCACACAATTGCACAAAGTCAGTTACAGTACCTTCTTCGTTGCTGCTATCCTTGATCATTATGATCATTATGATGTTGACAAACTTGATTGCGACTAACATTAGCACACCCTTCCTCATAGAATCTGCAGACCTCACCGATAAGCTTGATGCCATCATCTCTCATGAGCTGTTTCACTCAATTATCACTTCTCACTTTCAAGCACCATCAATGCTATAGTATAAATTAACAGTGAGTTAATGAGAACACATGGGCACAGACATGTTTGAGCAAGTCTATGATGAGTATGTGATAACAGATATGTTTGGGCTCATGATTGGCTTCAATGGAGATTATGCTAGCTGCAGTAAAATGTACAGCAAGTGTCGGTTTCGGTAATAATGGCCTTTATTCTATTTTACTTTTTAAATGTGATTTCCATAGTCAAAATTTAATCATCGAATGATAAAAGGCGTGGATCTAATTTTGTCTGAATGGCTCTTGTCGCCGTATATGTTTGAACTCATCAGTTATTCTTCTTCTAATGAATGAATTGGCTTTTGTGTGGATGAATATACACACAAATTTACACATTTTTGCAAGCTCGCATATCCTTAGGAAAACCAGAAGCAGGTTTATTGGCCAAGTATGTAAAAACACTATTTAATTTTGTCACAACCCAACGACCATCATTGGGAAATAAAACAGTAAGCCTTGCAGGTCACCAGTTAGTGTCCCAAGTTTCTTAGATGGGAAAAAAAGGAGACATGAGGTAGGAGGAAGGGAAAAAAAAAACACCCAATCTGTGCTTCTTTAAAAGGGAGCACAGTATGGACCTGGAAAAAAAATGTGTGCAAACTCAGTAGGCCCCCTAGACATAAAGAATAAATTGTCCAGGATGCATGGCAAAATCTCAAGGATCTATGATCAAAATACAATGGTAAAGTTGGGCATTTTGGTTTGAAGCAACCATTTTGGGTGAAACCCAGGCTCAAAATTGGATCGGAATTCGTCCAAATTAGAAGCAGGAGACAACTGGGCAACCAAGTCACCAAGTTCACCAATCCACACGAACTTGAGTGGTCCATTTGGAGCCTTTATCATGAAAAAAAGGCAAGGGTATACGATGAAATACAAGGTGGCGTGCAACTTTAATGATGTTTTAGATTTCTGATGTTAAATAGCATCTTTAGCACTGCATTCTTTCAAACCAGCGGCTGCAGTGACGAGGTAATGAGCAGGCTGAGACACACCATGGCAATTTTCAGAGTCCAACGTGAAGGGAATTTTCAGCTTGCCGGATCAAGACATCCCGGCCGCCTCTGTACTTTTCATCCGTCGTCATAGTCCTAATTAAATTTCATCACGCGGGTGCGCTCCTGACAAGAGTGCTACTTTCGGGAAAAAATGAGATTATTAGTTGGAAAAGGGAGCGGAAGAAGCACCAAAAAGTCTCCTGCATCTGAGTCAGTCAGTGAGTTGGATTTTCCGCCTTATTTTCGGTCAAATTTGAAGCTTTTCAAAATGACACAAAACAGGCTTGAATCACTTTAATCAGCCTCGGGGCCAAACACACACGCTGCTGAATGAGTGAATCACTGATAAATTCAAGCGGTGCAGAATCAAAGCACAGTCTTTCACTCCATCTCCGGACCTTGAGGGTGTTGACCTCTACGGGACAGGTGTGTGGGGGGGGGGGGGGGGGGTCCCAACATCACTCTGCACGACACATAAAAAATGAATGCCCCTCACGCCAGCCGCTCGACAAGCGCCGCACAGATTGGGGCGCAGTGTGATGATTTTCTATTTGAACTCATTTACATGTGACCCAAAGCTCCTCAGCATGGCCGATACACGCACACACGTCGGTTATGAATGATGAGGAGCCGGCGGCCTTGGCTCACCATGTGGGCCGCGCTGTGCCTCATAAAGCATACCAAGCAGGGAAATCCAACATTGGCAGATTTGGGGCAATTCATTTGGACTTTTGGACTATTTGTGAATGACAAACACTATTGATGTTGTTCGGGAAAAAAGGGAAATACTGTAAACAACGGCGTAATTCTGTCAACCACCCGTCTAGATAAGCTGCAGTTTGGTACATTTGTGTGTACCGCTTGTCAGCGCGTCTTATTCACAGCAGATAGAAACGATTCCAAAGGAGCCAAAAGGCAAAAATATACAGCGTAATCACTTGTTTTCACTTTTACGAGCTTTCTTCTATTATGTTGCAACATCGCAAAGTAATTGCTGTCAACTGAGAGACAACACCAAATTATCTGAATGCTTGTTTGCTAACCCTGCCTCCCTAAAATACTGTACATATCAATCAATGCTAACTATAACAACAAACTATGTACTAAAGCCTGCTAAAACTGAGACATAATTTCATTTTTTTCCCTCCAAATTCAAACAGCTCACAGATGTCTCAATAAAATGTCCATCATCCCTCAACTCCAACCTCATCTAGCTCAACGTCTCTCCGACCATCTGCCATGAGATCTACAGCTTCCCAACGACAGGACACAGCAGGTGAGGCTGAGGGAAGGCGACATCATCCACATGCACCATCAGCACCGGGGGCACCCCAAGGATCTATCCTCTCTCCACTGATCTTTTTCTTCACAAACAACTATAACTCAACACGTCCAGCTGTAAAACTCCCAAAGTTTGCAGACAGCACCGCAGTCAGCCTGCTGCAGGAGCTGCTGCGGCAGTTCTATAGAGCAGTCATTGAATCAGTCCTGTGATCATCCATCACAGTCTGGTTAGGTGCTGCCACAAAGGAGGACACAATCCGACTGCAACGGATGGTTAGGACTGACAAGAACATCATGGGTACCACTCAACCCACTCTTAAAGACTGGACCGCTGCAAGAACTAAGACAAGGGTCCTGTGGACCCTCCACATCCACAACAGGCTAATAAGTGTACGGTATACTAACGTTACATGACTGACATGCCTGGTAATGTCAGTAACGACGTAACATATTAAGAGTGAGTCAGTGACGGGAGTCTGGGGCGGAGTGTTGAAGAACGGAGCCAAAGGCTGGCGTTTTATTGACTTCAGCTTCTGAGGCCTTAACAGCAACTCCCCACTCAGCTAGAAGCTAACAGGCTAACTCCCCTTTTGCACATAACAAAACCTTCCCACCCGGAAATCTCCCTTCGTCCCAACGTTCCGTGGATGAATTCACTACAAGTTATTCATATAACTCTAGCATAAAGAACATGCTAACAAGTTCACCAAACTATCAGTCTCACTCCAAATCACTAAATCCAATGAAATCGTCATCCTCTGTGTCACTTTTAAACAACTCCCCCAACTCGGGAGGGAGACGATGGCCGCTCCCTCTTCTATCGTCAATGTTGAACTTTTTAACACAGGCCTCGAGCGCCCTCTTGCGGTTTAGTGTGAAAATAACATGTGAAATGATATAATAATGTGTTAATTTCACACATAAGTCGCACCAGAGTACAAGTCGCACCCCCGGCCAAACTATGAAAAAAACTGCGACTTATAATCCGAAAAATGCGGTAAAAGGAAGACCGACTTAAACCTTAAAATTTATTTGGAACTAGTTTAAAGCTGTAACAGACCTAGTTTCCCATCCTCTCTAAAAGTACAACCAACAAAGCAAAACCACTTGTTGCTTTCGACGAGACTACAATCACATTTTAAATCACCGAGGAGGAGATAAACAACGGCGGCGCTGCCGACTCTGGGGTTGAGGTTCAATCTCAGGTGATTCATTTGTTCAGACTATTCTGAGCTGCGGTGTAATTCCCTCTAAAGACACAGTCACTGCAGGTAATCATGTTTTTGTGTGTGTGTGTGTGTGTGTGTTGGGATAGATTGCAGCATAATGCGGCAATGAGCAAAGTTCAGATGTAGTTCACACAGGAGGGTCTTCCTGTGATTTCAGGTACCCGTGTCGTAACGCTGCTGAGGGACGTGTTGTATTAGGACCACATGGCCAGATATAAACAAGAAGGGTGAAGAGTTCATTTGTGGGAACAAGTGATGCGGATCGTTTTCTTTACGAGGCTCACTTATAAAGCTAATGACATTGGCAACTGCTTTTATGGAGTTAGTCCAAAGAACCGAAGAGGATATGCTTCGAGATAATGCCCCAAAAAGTTTGAATAATGATTACACATGACTTCTATGTACCACATGAACTACCATAATAGTCAATGCACCATTGTATTTAAAAAATAGGAATGTCTATAGTATGTCTAACTGGATGAAAACCATGATAAAACACTCATTGGAAAGTAGTAGTTGCTATTTTTATGGGTTGAGGAGTGGCGACATACAGATTCATGTGCATTTTTTCTAGAGCTGTCAAACGATTACATTTTTAATCAGATTAATAACATCTTGGAATTTTGATTAATCACGATTAATCGCTAAGTAAAAAGGCTGTTTTAATCAACATTTTTTGGCCGCCAAATTAGAAGAGCACCTGTTATGTGTTAATTCTTTTTACATTTAATGTTAAGAGGATGTCTTCAACATTTTTTGATCCACCGCACACGCTCATCCTCCTCTTTTTCTAATCAGTTCATTACTTGCATAATTAAAAAAAAAAAAAAAAAAAAAAAAAGACTCCAAACATTTTGACATGAACAAATATTCTGAATGTCATACACAAACATTTATTAAATTCTTTACTTTAATGCTTGTAGTTATGTGTATTTCTCAAACACAACCTGTGGTACCGTTAACATAACCATCCGCTGTCAAGCTAAAGGATAATCTGTGGTCAAAATTAATAATGTGATTGATCTGCTTTAAGACATGATTAATGTGCTAATTTTTTTTTTTTTGATGAAATAATTCGTTAACGCTTTAACTTTGACAGCACTTTTTTTTTTTTTTTAATCAAATCATTTGTAAGACACATAATTACGGTTTAAACCATTAATATATGTATTAAAAAGTTTTGTTGGGGGGGGGGGTGGGGGGAGCTCGACTGTTATCATTTTTACTGAGGCCTTTACCATTTGCAGTGACTTTATGACTTTATGAGCATTAGGTCTTCGTTTGAGTAGAATTCGATGAGACTTTTCCCGGTGACAGCTCCTAAATGGCCGATTTTGTGGAATGCGTATAGTTACCATAACCTTTAAAATCAGGTAGATAAAACTAACGTATAGGGACATGTTGAAGATGAGGACCTTTTGTGCAGCTGCCAAAACAGATGTTTGGGATCATCATGATAGCAATACCTGTGCGCACACGCACACACACTTTAAAGCCTCTTCACCTTTGGCCCCCTGACCCCAGTTAACTAACCAACCTCTTGTTATTTCCCCCTCCTGAGTATGTCGCTTTGTGTGGGGCCGGGCTGAAAGGCCCAGTCATGCAGCACCGGCAAGCTCCAGGGCTCAAGTCGGTCAGCCTCCACAACCTCTTAACATCTCTATACATCTTTTTCTTTCTTTCTTTCCTTTTATTCCCCCTGACTGACTCACATGTAAACAAAGTGAGTCTGCCGCTCGTTCACTTGAGATTTGAACTACTAACCTTTTCGGCGGGTGTAGCGACGGTCAATTCACGGCCGCCTATGTGTGCTTTGACTTTAAGGCCGTTCTTTCTGTGTGTGTGTGTGTGGGTGTGTGTGCGCGCTTTAGTATAGATGCAAAAAGCAAGTGGTGAACTTTTCAACTTGATCTCCAGGTTTGACTGCAGCCAGGCTAACTTTAGTTTCTGTGGCGTGTAAGCAGCTACTGCAGCAGTCCACATCTGAATCAGTGCTGCTATTTGTCAAACAACACAAACAAAATGGGACTTGAATGCACAACACCATTTCCCTTTTGTCACAAAAAGTTGTCAAAATAAATTCCAATAAAAATAAATAAATAAATAAAAATGCTTAAGTCAAAAGTCACATTGGAATTAGCTTTACAGTTTTTGCTGACTTTTTAAATTGGAATAAATAAATAAATAAATAAATAAATAAAAATAAATAAAAATCAAAAGTCTTTTAATTAGGACTGAGTTTAAAAAAAAAAAAAGAATAATCAATGTCAAATTGATTTTGCTTTTCGAGCCCAATATTGATTCATAAAACCATGATTTGATTATTTAAATATCTGTTTTTCCCCCATAATTCTTAAGAAAATAGAATTTAATAGAGCAATTTTTTTTGTGTATCTTACTGTTTTCTTGAAATTTATTTTTCTTAAAGTAAGAATTTATAAGTATTTTCTTGCATTCAATACAATTCAGAATATTTTTAGTTTATATTTACAATTATTGAATTAGAATGATGAAAATATTTTCAACTCACCCTTGCTGATGTCAATTTTGTGTAACTATTAAGTGATTATAACACGTGTTAGTTTTCATTAATAGACTCAATCATTGGACCAGTTACTGCCTCCACAAAATTTACTTTATTATTAAAACCCCTTAAAATTCGGATGGTCTCTGGCGGGCAAACATTCTTAAAACAAAATATATAAACTATGCCGATACTCTAAATGGTTCAGGAACAGCTTCAAACTTACTTTGAATGCAACTTTTTTATAAAGCATTTTCGGCAAAATTGCTCGTATGATAAGGGGTTAAAATTTAATATTTGTATAGTTTTTATCATTTAAGAAGAATTGATATGGGATTGAACTGAAGTGAATCAAATTGAATCGGGAAAAATCAAAATCGAAATGAACGCTATCAAAACCTAATCGATTGAGGAAATTAGAATCAATACCCATCCCTACTTTTAATGACAAGAATTTTGAAACGGGAGTGGGAGACTGGTTATTTCAATCGTCTCACATGTATGACACTAGTCTCAAAAATTCAAATAAAACTGACTTTATTTGATAGATAATATTTCATTTAGGTCTTTTAAGTTCCAAGTGGGACATTTCCCATTTCCCAGCTTTCGGGAATGCACCAAGCTGCCGTCTCCGGGATGTGCAAGTAATAGCCTCTGAAGTGATGACACCCTGTGTGTGTGTGTGTTGTGCATGAGTGAGCCATAAAGAAGATATGCTACATGATGAAAAGGCCTCAGCGCAGGTGGACGGTGAGGTCAGGAGTTGAAGTGGTTCTGGTGAGGGGGGTGCGGTGGGGGTCCCTGCATGAGTGGATGTGTTTGGGGCAGGCTGCTCCTGTCAGATAACTGATGAATGGCCTCTTAAGTGTCTGAGCCTTGTAAGCTCTGAGCTAATGGACTACAGCTGAGCATTCCAACCCCTTTTATGTTGTTTGCATGTGGAAATTAGAAGCATGTAAACGCACCGGTAATAATCGATCCAACATGCCGCGTTGAAATGTTGTGAGCTTGTGTTACTAAGGGAGGTTGAATGGTGGGTGCGCGTTTGAAAATGTTGAGGAAGACAAACTGTTGTGTTGATGTTGCACTTTCCCCACAAGAAAATTATTCAAGCTGCTTTAAAAAAAAAAAAGGGTTACGTTTCATTTTTAAGCTATGAATATCATTCCTTTTTTTGGTCTCTTTTAAGAAGACTTATGCTATTATTATTATTATTATTATTATTATTATATTTTAATATAAACATCCATCCATCCATCCATTTTCTTGACCGCTTATTCCACACAAGGGTCGCGGGGGCTGCTGGCGCCTATCTCAGCTGGCTCTGGGCAGTAGGCAGGGGACACCCTGGACTGGTTGCCAACCAATCGCAGGGCACACAGAGACGAACAACCATCCACACTCACACGCACACCTAGGGACAATTCGGAGCGCCCAATTAACCTGCCATGCATGTCTTTGGAATGTGGGAGGAGACCGGAGTACCCGGAGAAGACCCACGCGGGCACGGGGAGAACATGCAAACTCCACCCAGGAAGGTCCGAGCCTGGACTCGAACCGGAGACCTCAGAACTGGGAAGCGGACGTGCTAACCATTCGACTACCGTGCCGCTAATATAAACATATCTAAAAAAAAAAAAAAGTATTTATATTGTGCTTTGCTAAAAATAACTATTGAAACTGTTTAACTCATTCACTCCCAGCCATTTTCACAAAAGCAGTCGCTCCCGGTTGTTTTACTGGATTTTGACTGATTTTGCAAGGCCCACAGAATATTGTGTTCTATTGCTATAAAAGCATGGAAACTGTCAAAAGAAAGATTAAAGTCTCTTCTTTCATGTTTCTATCTGTTTCAGTTTTGCAGCAATTAGCATTAGAAGAGAGCTAAGTTTTATCAGTTTTCAAAAATCTATTCAAAATTGTAAGTAACTGAGCTTTTTTTCTAGATGGCCCTGGTTGATCTCCTTTGCTCTGCTGCCACCTGCTGGCCGTTTGTGTAATAACTACCATTTCTGCAGCCGTTCTTTACAGTTGAGAGGCTGCATCAAAGCCTTCTGTATGCTCTAGCATAAAAAACAAAAAACAAAAAAAAACGTATAAATACGTTATTGGGAGCAAATGAGTTAATTTAATTTTCATTAATTGTTTGCAGCATTTTTATTCCATTTAAAATGTTATTTCATTGCTGAAAAAGAAGGCAAACCATTGAGGTTGCATTTCCTCAGCCAGAAAATATTCAGACCCCTCATGTATATAGTTAATTAAATGTGATCTGCTGTGTGCAAACATGGCACATTGAAACGTATGCATCAAGCCGAGGGATTATGGAAAAGGTTGGCATTTGATTACTTTTTCCTGTCAGGAGGACAAAGGCTCTCTTTTTTGTTGTTGCTGTTGTTCTGTCAGGTGTCTCACAAGGGCACCACGCTGACATATTTCATTACGGTCGTCGGTCCACGATGATCATTTGAAAGAGATGATATTCAAATCCCCCTTTGGCTGTCACCCTCGGCCCAGTAGTGCATGTGCAGAACATGACATCCAGTGTTGCCAGGTGTACGATAATTATCAAATTTGTACGATAATTTGACCCTCTGTACGATCAATAATCCTAAAAAATGGCAAATGTACAATAATTTGACCATTTTGGATTATTGCTGGTAAAACTGCCGAAGGTATGTGTTCTCATGTGACATAATACCAGCCAATCGCACTTTGCTGAGCATGAGAAACGAGAGACGTTCATGCGTTGATTGGCTGAATGGTAAGTGCCCGCCTCAGGGGACGCACCCAAACAGGAAATCGTACAAGACTCAAACCACCTATCCAGTAATATATACAGATCAGTGACGTTAACCCACAACGAAGCCTTGTGTGCCTGTGAGCGGTGAGCGCTTTTAAACACAAAAATGACATTTGACTGTCGCAAATCAGTGTATTTTCGGGTGTACGATAATTTCTATCAAAATACATTAATTTTGAGTCTATAGTACGATAATCCTATATTTCCCACCTGGCAAAGCTGATGACATCTGTTCAGCAAATTTATCAATTTACACACAAACACAACACAAAAAGAACAAAAGCTGTGGAATTTTGGTGTGTCTATGGCACAGGTGTCAAACTCAAGGGCCTGAGGCCATATCTGGCCCATCACATCAGTGTATGTGGCGCGCAAAAGCAAGTTATGTACATATACTTCATGTTTCTTGCTAAACATCCAAAACTATCAATTGTCTTTCATAAAACAATGATATTGCAAACTGTTTTTGTTAGCAAAATTTGAACATCTTATGGGTGTTCGATAACATAGCAACAGAGCTAACTTACTACTTCATATATTATTGAAGAATTACATTTTACAGCTTTTGAGCTACCATTATAAATTGTGTTCAACTGTTTGTTTGTTTGTTTGTTTGTTTTTAAGCTAGCAGGCTACATTCTGGTTCATGTAGTAGGACCATCAGACAACAACGTGATACATATTGTTCTTGTACAGATATAATAAAAGCATGACCAGAACGCGTCTCCTTGTAATTATCTACAACGTGTCTGTCACGGCAGGGGGTTAGCTTCAGAGGGCCGGCGATGATGGACGAGCATCATGTGTGAGAAATGATATCGGACAGGCGCGTGAAAGCGTGTTAATGCGAGCGCGTGAATGTGACATTCCATGATAAATTTAGATTGGCGGTGCCGTGGGAAAGAAAAAAAAAAAAAGCCTAATGATGCGAGTATAATGAGAGCGGCTAAGCTAAGTGGAGCAGCTGCCTCCATCATAGTTTCATCTACTGAAAGTTCGTAAAGATAGAATTTAAATATGCTTCTGACTGACTTCATTAGTTTAAAAAAAGAAAGGAAGAAAGAAAAAGAAATGCAGGGTTCTGGCTGGTCCACTAACACAAACAGACACTACCAGGCTAATGCTAACATTAACTACAATAAAGTGTCAGTATTAAATTAAAATTAAACTAAACATCATATATCAACATATATTATCCAGGATCACCAGAGGATATACATATTATTCTCAAACGTTTGCGCACCCGCTAATGCTAACATAATGCTTACATAATATTAAGCATCCTGAATGGTCCATATATTTCGGCCATTAAAGTAGGTGATCAGGGAATGCCATGGCAACAGCAAAGGTCCTATGTTTTCATGTGAAAGGAAAATTAGTAATGTTAATTTCAATGTTAGCACAGATGTTACCATGCTAACGCTAACATGGAATTAACTTGGGCCCCATCCACATGGAAACGTTTGACTTTTTTTTTTTTTTAAATCATTTTGATGTTTTGTCACACACAAAAGTGTCCTCACATTGTGTACAACACCAACACCTCTTTCCTGAGGCGATTATTTCATTCCAGTTCTGGCGTAAACATGTGTGAACACTAACCACTAACAACACAACAAATATGAATCAGCATGTCGGCTTTTCTTTACCTTGGCAGTGATCACGGCTTTCCTTGTGAGGCAGACGTTTTACCTCGCCGTCCGTCAACACAAATTTCTGCTTTCTTGCTGGAGTCGAATTCACCATCATTGCTGTATGTTTATATCAAACAGGCGCATCATGACTGGCATACTGTATAAGCATATATTACAGTGCGTCAACATCTTTTCTTGAAATGATTTCACGTTTGCCGGAAACATTTTCAAGAAGAATCAGAAAAGGATCGGCTCCATTTCCATGTGGACGGGGCCTAATTAATAAGTGTCCTGGCTGGTCTGAAAATATTATACACCAGTAAAGAGGGTGATCAAGGGTAACCATGGCAACGGCAGAGACCTTCTTCTTCTCCTCACGAGCCAACATCGCATCCGCATGATTCCGAAAGTTGTTATTTTTAAGGTCAGAATCGCCTCCTATTGTTGCTTTAAGAGCAAACACCTTCCGTTTCAAGTGTTTTTGTTTCCCCTCTCTCAGCCTCTCTTCCACATCTACTCGTCTGCCACATACGCAATCCAATCAAAGCTCGCGCGCCGACACAAACAACAAACGGCCGATGTGGAATCCGAGTAAGATGAAGAGGGGCGGTGATTAATGGCGCTGCATGCTCTGCTGAGGACAGATTAAAAAAACAAAAGCAAGCATTTTCATAACCTGGCAAGACCCAATTACAACAATGCATGTCTGACAAGACGAGTGCCAGTACATGTGAGTGGGGGGCATATGATTGATGACCTTGATACCCCCCTCCTCAATTCTTTTGTGCTTTTTTCTCCCTTTACTATTCAAGTGCAAATCTGGAGTATGATCATGAATGTAATGCATATTTTAATGGGGTGCCTTTGCCCAAAGCAGCTGCTTCTTTGCAAGTAACTTAAAAAAAAAATGCAACGACAATAACAGGGCAGAACATTAATTCAATTAAATCAT
Source organism: Festucalex cinctus (assembly GCF_051991245.1). Taxonomy (NCBI): domain Eukaryota; kingdom Metazoa; phylum Chordata; class Actinopteri; order Syngnathiformes; family Syngnathidae; genus Festucalex; species Festucalex cinctus. The sequence goes on along the minus strand of NC_135415.1, from coordinate 19,542,455 downwards.
TTTCTGAAAGCAAATTCATTACAATGTGTGACTATAAAAAAAAAACGTTTCACAAGAAAATGTATATTAAAAAAATATACAGAAAACTATAGCAATTACCGCTAATTCAATTTCAAATAATATACTTTAAAATCCTATTAAACTAAATATAAAATATGAAAATGACAGTCCAGAAATAAGAAAAAAAAAGTAACTGTGTGGAAAAAAGACAAATTAAAATGAAATCAAATATTAATTGTACATAGTTGACTAAAAACTAAAACATATATACATAGTGTGTCTCTGGAGTACGCTAACATGATGTGCATGATAAAATTATAACGGGGGGATACTTGTTTAGTTTTGCTTAAAAAATAAAAACACCAACATTGATCATTCCTCCACAAAATTACATTTTTAACTCAAAAGCAAACAAACAACTACCATACCCAGAATCCACTACTCTACTGTGACATAAAACCAATGTAACTATTCACATGACGGGCGAGTGGGAGCTAATTTCATGCCAAAGCGGCTGAAAAAAAGGGAGGGAAATTAATAGGTGCGACACATAAAATTGATTTTATGAGTCACAGAGGAGGAGCAGTGACTTTTTAGCAATTTATGAAACTTTGATGTGGAGGCACATGAGGGAGGGAGTGCGCCAACTCTGTGGGGATGTTGAATATAAAATGATAACAAATGGGTTGCCAAATGAACAGGTTTTTCTTGGCCTGTGCACACACACATGCCTCCCTCCACCAAGTTGCTTGTGTGTGTGTGTGCTTCTAGTTTTTCATAATTTTGCTTGACAGATGGCCACTCGGAAATTTCTGCCAGGAAATGGCAACACTCTTTTTTTTTTTGAATGATTGTGACTAAAATGTATTGAAGAACTTCTACTGAGACTCCTAACTACCTGAGTTACTTGAACTTTATCACTTTCTGATTACCAGATGACACAACAAACATCAAATTTCTCCTCCTAAGATCTTCCCTGAGTTCCTTTGATGTAAAGATCCAAGGAATCCGGTTTAGGTCTTCCCGGAGTTCATGACCTGTATTCTAGTTCCTGACTTGCTTTTCCTGCACCTGACTGGTTGATCCTGACTCAGTCTTCCCGTGTTATTCCAGGTCTTGACCTGTTTCTGTGCCTGACTTTCTATACATCAATATCTTTTCAGATTCTTGGATTGATGTCCCCGACTAGCTGTTCCTGTTGTTATGGTACGTGTTCCTGCCCCAGACTTGTTGTTCCTGATTTGCTACGTTCTTTATATTTCTTACTTTTCCTGCTCTTGCATAGGTGTTCCTGACTTGCTGCTGTAGTTTCTGGCTTATGCTTGCTATTTGAGTCATGCTCTTCGACAGTAATTCTTGATGTTCTGTTCCTGTCCCTGCCTCACTATTCCCGACTTGTGATTTCTGTTCCTAATGACGATCTAACAACTCCAACTTAAGATCGTCCCTGAGTTCATTGTAGTTTTTTTGTTTTTGTTTTTTTTTTGTTTGGTCAAACATATATTTACACCAGTTGGTCCTTTGGTGCCATTTCTAATTAGATTCTAATTTAAACAACTGCAATACAAAATAACAAAAATATCATTTGCAGAGCAGGAACCATTATTCAAGTGTCTCTGTGCCCTTGCTGCCAGGTTTCATTGGACACTGCAAAATGAGTTAATCTCTGCAGTCGAAAAAAGAAAAAAAAAAAAGTCACAGATTTACAAAACCTTAAATAACCAAGCCATGTGTGACCTTTAGGGAGAGATGAGGACATTTGTAGATTTGGGACTGATTAGAGGGGACATTTTCAAATATATATATATTACGGAGAAGAGATGACACTAGTTTTTAATAGAGTGCTAGATCAGCATTAAGGAATTCTGTTTCCGCCATTCCTCCTGACTTATTTCACCCAGAGGGCCCTGGAGGCCAGAGGAGAGGGATGAGACACAAATCAGAACAATGGACGACCCGAAGCGATCATAAGAAAAGGTGATGTATGAAGACAAAGGAAAACAGGATAGCAATTATTGAAGCTAAGGGGAAATACTACGGAAAATCCATGTATAATATGTTAACAATACGAAACACATTCATCATAGGGAACAAAAACAAAATACAAATATTGATTCTTATTGTCTGCGATTTGTTGTTCCTGCGCCATTCCTTATTTATCATGGCTTGATAGTCGAGTTCCTGACTTGCTACCCTTCACTTCCTGTCTTGATGTTCCTGACTTACTTTTCATATTCCTTGCTGTTTATGATCTGATATTCGCAAATTGCTGTCTTGACATCTCTTCTTGCTCATACCTTCTTGTCAGCTACTTGTTTTTGGCTATCCTGACTTATTTTTCCAGTTCCAGACTTGTGTCCCTGATGCTGATTTTCTATTCCAGTTTCAGACCTGCTCACTTACGTTCATATTCCCAACTTAATGTTCCAATTTCTAACTTAATATTTCAGGTCTCGACTTGTGCTGCTGTTCCTGACTTGCTTTTCCCTCTTGTTTTCTGTTACAGACTTGCTGCCCCGACATACTTTTTATGTTGCTGACTTCATGTTGCTGTTCTGGTTATTTTATCATTTAAAAAAGGGAAGATAAATAGCAAAGTAAAGCAAAATTAAAACCATATTGCATATATAATGTAAAAGAAAATATATTGCTGCAGCACGAGCGCAATAAGTCAAGCTACAACATCTTTGCCTGACATGTTAATGACAAAGGACAACACAAATATGGCCATTTGTTGTATTGTCAAGTCCCGAACACAATGCGGTTGTCAAAAAGATATGCTCCCGCTCATGTGGTGACATTCATTAACGCATCCATTTTGAGAAGCAGTCTACTGAAAGCCTTTAATAGCAACAAAGGCAGAGTGAATCCAAATGAATTAAAGACATTATTATAGAGCCCCAGACATGACATGGGGGCTGGGGCGGTGTGGGGAAATCAACTGCAGTCACAAAATAGAGATTTGTGGCCACAAAGTAGCTGTAGCGCCGTACTGGACAGGTCGGCAAATTGAGCTCATAATCTTCAGAAACAGAAAAAAGGACAGAAGTGTGATTGGCATTTATTTTAGGCTTTGAATGAGAATAGATACTAGTGGAAATTTGTTTCTAGCAACATTGAGATCAACTTGGATTTAAATTCTACTGTCTCAGAGAGTAACCATGCTTAGTGGAGACGCTAATGACAAGCTAGCACAACAAAGCATGCCGGCTGCGTAGAAGACCCGGAATGTACACACACGTACTTTCCTTTAATCCTTTAATTGTGATCTGTAATCATTTAAACATCAAATTATTATGTCTCAAACACACATCAGAGGCGAGTGTTTATGGAGACCCTCCCCATTGCATGTGCACCTTGTTAGGCTTTGGAGGATGCCAGGACGCTCCAGGGGGTTTCCACCGATGTTTGATGTCTAAGATGAGATGCAGCTAAACAAACAGCTTTAAAGGAGAAAGTGTTTACCTAACAAAGAGAGGGACGCCACTGAAGAAGATGCAGATCAGGAAGAGGAAGTTCATCGTGATTTATGATCAGGAGTTCGCCGGAAACAGTGATGTCATCATATCTAGAAATTATTTTTTGAATTTCACATCATGGTGCTAACGTTTTTTAAATGTGACCTTGTTCATGTCTTGCTATTCCTGCCCCTCGCTTGCTGTTCTTGTTCCTGGGGTGCTATTCCAGTCCCTGATTGTGTTCCCATTCCTGACATGCTGTATCTGACTTACTTTCGATGATCCTGCTGTTCCTCTTTCTGATTTTCTATTCCAGTTTCTGATTTGTGTTCTGATTCCCAACTTGCTGTTCCTGTTGGTGACTTGATCTGTTTCTAACCGGATGTTCTCGATATGTTGTTTTCAGTTCCTCACTTGTGTTCCTGTTTCTAACGTGCTTTTCTTGTTGTTACTCTTTGATTTGTCAAGCTGGACTCAATTTGTGTTCCAGCTAATGACTTACTTTTCATGTTCCTGACTTGTTTTTTCCGACTTGATGTTGCTGTTCCTGACTTGCTATAACACTTGCTGACTTTCTGTTCACAATTCTGACTTGCTTGCTACTTTTCATGTTGCCCTTTCTGATTACCTATCCAGTTCCTGACTTGTGATTCTATTCCTGACTTTCTACTCATGTGCCCTGCTTACTAACCCTAAAGAGAGAAATGCATTTATACAAATGCATGTTTTGGAATCATATAATTTCCCATGGGAAGTAGGTCCCATTGTACCCTAAGAGAACATTGTCAGGTAATCCCTTGTTGTGGTTCATTCTTTGGGCAAAGAGGATAAAAGCTCTTCTGAGTGCCCCTTGGGCCATTTAAAAAAAAGTGGATTACTTGACCTGTAGTAGCAAGTATGAAGAGATAAAAGGAATGTGATATACAGTACAGCACAGTAAACAAGCAGTGTAACCCGTAACAATGTCTTGAGTTTAAATTCTGCTCTATAGAGGCGCTTGCTAATGCTTCACATAAAATGAAATGGAGAGTGCGAGAGGCTTTCAAATATAATGCAGTGTGATAAACAAAACCACTGTTGGTAATTAAGGATGACAATGCATGCATGTCCACTATCATCTGTTAATTAGACTTAACGCTTTGTCAGTTTATGCCTATTGAGAACGTACAATGTTTATATCCAAATGGAAAACTACATTAAAGAAAATAGCTCCGTAAGTAGTCAAAGATGTAGGCGTTAAGCAAATGATGTTTATTTATCCACTGGGCTTTAAAGCTTAAATTTGCTGTCAATAAAATGTAGTCTTTAACATCAGGATGGAACAGACCTCTCCTCTGTTTAGGTTGTTAAAACCACACCACTTTGAACGCATCAGTTGGAATCAACGCAAATGGAAGTCTCCTGTAAATGTATCTGACTTGATGGAAGTGAGAAAATGGATCGTAGGGTAAGCTTAGCTGACTTCCCATCCTTGACTTGATGTTCCTGTTCCTGGCTTGTTGTCCGTGACTTACTGTTCATATTCCCAACCTGATGTCCCCGTTTTTGACTTGCTATCACCAACTGGATTTGAAAGGACAACCTCAGAGTTACTGAGACGGATAGGTAAACCGGTCAGCCATCTTGTCATTGAACTGTACACCTTTTTTTTTTTTTTTTTTTTTTTTAACCCATAATAGATATAGCTCCTGATTTTGGAAACGGATCAGTAGCAAGTACCATGCTGTGGAAAATGGGGCTACAGTTTCCCCTAATAACACACTCCACCTGGCAGGCTTTTCAAACTTCCTCCTTTGGCTGGCAAGCTCACGTTTGGTTTCCTTTTGGATGCTTTTCGATCGCTCCCCTGCATAAATATCCAAATAGTGGAGTGTGCCATTATACCATCAACAACCTCTTAGTGGAGTGCCAAGCGACTGGAACCGAGGAGAGAAGCGAATGGAGCATGGGGAGGGGAGGGAAAAAAGGAGAAAGATGAAAGAAGAGCATGAAGAGGCGAGAAGGTTTGGAGGACCGGAGCAAATGCTAAGAGCCAGGAAAAAAGGGTGAATAAAAAGAGATATGAGAGAGAGAGAGAGAGAGAGAGAGAGAGAGAGAGAGAGAGAGAGAGAGAGAGAGAGAGAGAGAGAGAGAGAGAGAGAGAGAGAGAGAGAGAGAGAGAGAGAGAGAGAGAGAGCGCACAGGGGAGAAAAAGGTGACAGAAGGAAGAGAAGAGGAGATAACAGGCCTGGTGGAAGGCAATGAAAGGCTGATGGGTTAGAATAATGGAAGGGAAAAGCTGGAAGGGAGTCGTTTACATATGCTAATTAAACGTCTGTTGCGGCTTCTTACACACATTCTGAGTCTTCTCATCACCTTTTCTTTCATCCATTTTATTTTTAGACTTTATTGTAATGGTTTTACTTTATAATTAAAGTGTATGTCAATAAAGTTGTCTCATATTTTCTAAAGTCCTCATTTTGGGGTGCGTCTGTCTGAATTCCTCTCCCTGACTTCCTGTTCCTAACGCTGGTCCTGGTACATTGGTCCTGTGACCGACTTACTGTTTCTGCTGAGAGGATCTTTTTGCTCCTGTTCCTGACTTGTTTTACTTGACTTGCTTTTCCAGACTTGCTGTCCCTAACCGACTGTTCCTGTCCTTAGCATGCTGTTCCTGTTTCAGACTTACGGCATATCACCGACATGTTCCTGTCCTTGGTTTCCTGTTCCAGACTTTTGGGGTTCCCATCCCTGACTTGTCTTTCTTTTCTCTTTCTGACTTGCTCTTCTTCTCCCATACCTGCTGTTCCTGCCTTTCTTTTCCTGTTCCCGGAACCTACTGTTTCACTTTTGCTGTACCTGACCGACTGTTCTTATTGGTCCTGATCTCGACTTTGCGATCCTAACTTATTCTTATATTGTATAACTCGAATTGCTGTCCATGCTCTTGACTTGCGGTTCCTCGCCCACATTTCCTGTTCCTGACTTTTTGCTCCTATTACTGGCTTCCTATCACTAAATTGTAGGGGTGTGAATTGCCTAGTACCTGACGATTCGATTCGTATCACGATTCACAGGTCACGATTCGATTCGATACCGATTAATCCCGATACGAATTTATAAGTCGATTGTTGCGATTTTTTTCATTCAAATTTAGAAAATACTAATCAGTAAGCTTGTAGAGTGTAAGATTTATATGAAAATGTATTATTTATTTATCTGAAATTTCAGTCTTATAGAGGTTGTAATCTGTTTCATGTTTGAACAGCATTAAAATAAAATATTAAGGCTTAATGTTCCGTTCATATAACATTCTTCCATGCTCAAGGTGTGAATCCTAAAAAAAATAAAATAAAAAAAAAACATTCTGCCGATTATTGAATTGATTCGAGAATCGCGCGATGTAGTATCGCGATATATCGCCGAATCGATTTTTTTTTAACACCCCTACTAAATTCCCATTTGTAGCACGATGTCCTTGTTTATCTTGGCATTCTATTCCTTTATCAGTTGAAGAAGCCAGTGTTTATGTCATTGTTTCAATTGGCCTACAGTATGTCTTACTGTAGTTATGATGCAGACCCGTGACGTTACCTAGCTTCACTACAAAAATGTGACATTACTGCATCAGATAGTTATGCAGAAGTTTGGTTGGACTTGTCAAATTTCTAATGTATCACAAATGCTGTGAGTGCTATTTAAAATATTGGAACATGTTTTTCTTGGCCATACTATTCCTGATCATCGTCTTCTGTCTATAATGATGTGACAAATGCTAACCATTCAAGCTTTTGCTTCTCATGCAGTGCACATCATTAAAAGCTCACTTCTCGTCTCACGTCTGAGGCAAGTGCACATCCACTCACGCCTCATGTTTTGTTTTTTTGCAATTATAACAACATTGCCTTCCTCAATCTCCCACATACAAAACCAGGAGACCTTTCATTTATGTACCCAGACAGTTTTTTTTTTCATTTCAATTATTTCCTAATATGACCACTTTTTTTTTTCCCTCGTGTTTGAATAGTTGGATGCTCTTGAACTCATTTTATCATCATCATCTTTTCCTCTTTTGTTACCTGCTGGACCACGCGCTCCCAATCTCCAGACTAAGAACCAACACAAAGCACCATTCTTTTGATCATGAACAGCTTGTTTCTAGGATGCGACTCACAAATATATGGAAAGACGGTTAGAAACAATACATGTTTTGTATGTAGTGCAGATGAATGATTTGATGCATTGATTCAATGGTGTACAATAGTTATGTCTGAATACTTGCCAGTGTTGTTTTGGTATTAATGTCTTATGTGTTTCTGTCTGAATTCCATTTCATTTTCTAGATTGGTTGTCCCGGTTTCTGAGTAGCTGCTCCTTTTTCTGATTGTCTCTTGCTTTTTCTGACTTCTTGCTCCCATTCCCGACTTGCTGTTTCAGACTAGCTGTTACTTTTCCTGACAAGTTTGTTCATGTTCCTGACTTGCTGTCATTTTATTTTGCTTGTACCTGGTTAGCTGTTCTTTTCCCTAACTTGCTGTTTCTGGCTGGCTGTTTCCTGTTTCCCCAACTTCTTTTTCCTATTCTTGACTTTCTGTTCCGCTGATTTGTAGCTAGCTGTTCCACTCCCTGATATTATGCTCCTGACTTGCTGTTCCCTCTTTTGACTGGCTGTTGCTTTTCTTTTTCCTGACTTGCTGATGGTGTTCCTAACGTTCTGCTGTTTTTTCCTCCTCATGTTCCTGGCATACATGGGAATCCCTGTTCCTGACTGCTACTGTTTTGTACTGGCTATTGTCCAAGTTCTCAACTGACTGTTCCTCTTGATTTGTTGTTCTCGTCTCTCACTTTGTATCCCTGATTTGTTTCTGTTTCTGACTTCATGTTTCTGTTCCTGAATTGCTAGCATTGCTGCTTAGAATGATTTTTTTTTTCTGATGTTCATCTTCATGGCTCCATGTCTTTGACTGACTCTGTTGACCTGTTCCTGATATTGTCTCACATCTGGAGTGGCTTTGTAGTGTTATGGTGTGTCAATATGCGTATCGCAACAACCTGATTGTCGCAATGTCTCCCAAGTAGGATCAAATAAATCTTTTTTTTTTTACGGGGAGGGCACCCCATATTTTCATGAATACAGCCTCCCCTCCCTTCTTGTAAAGGCTTCCTTGGTAAACCGTGAATACACTCCCACTCACAATCACACGCACATATCGCCTACACGACCCATGCTGGTTGGGTGAGCCATCTGTTCATTTATTTCAGACAACAAACACACCTGACAGTACTGAGGAGCCGCTAAGTCCATTTCACTGTTCACTGAACAGCACAATTGAGTCGACTAGATGGAGGGATAAGCTGGAACAAAAACATAACGCACCCTGGGGAGGAAGATGGGTGTGTGTGGGTGTGTGTGGGTGTGTGTGTGTGTTCATAGAACCGCCATTCTCGTCCAAAGCAATTTCTGCGAGAATCACAAAAGTGTATCCCTCAGTCACCGCTGGATGTCATTGAACAAGATTCAATAATGCCACAAAAGTTCGCAGCAATTTGGCTTTGGCGAGGCTGAAGATATGAGACTACAAAAGCGGTGTGCTTGTAATGCGCACCGTGATACACAGCAATGTTATGAGAGCACAGTTATATAAAAGCTAGACAGGAATACAGCCAATGACTGTAATTGTAATACGGTTTGATTCCAGGTTTGACCAACATATAATGAAAAATGTATTGGGACACACATAATAACTTCAGTCATTATTAGTTATGATCACTGAGGTTGCTGTTTTTGTGGTGATGTTTTTTGATGGGCCGGTCACATTCTTATGCACCAAACACATTCAGACTTAACCGGACAAATTAACGTTCTTTTGTAGGTGCTGCTGTGTTTGTAAGAAACAAGTGAAACAGACCAACTTGAGTCCAGCTCCTGACTTCATTCACTAAGCCACGCCCCTTAAGGCATATATCCAACAAACTAATAATGCATTACGTACAATAATTACACCTAATAAAACCAGGTTAATTACAGGACAACTGCAATTAAGAGGTGTGTCCCAATACTTTTGACCACTAAGAGAGTCTCCTTCATCAACAAGAAAAATGTTTTCTTACCTGAGGATTATGGAGAAGGTGTGGGAAGGACACGAAGCGGTGTCAGGTGATGATCAAAGGAGAAAACAGAAAGAGACAAGACAGCACTTTGTTAGATTATTAAACACGCTCGGAGCTCTCAGAAACAATTACACTCGCTCGGACATTTTTTCCCATCAGCATGTGAGGCGAATAATTAACATCGGGTTTCATCGTTGACAAGGTTGTTTAATCCGCCGTCTCTCGGGAACGTTATCGCAACTAAAAAAAAAAAAAAAAAAAAAAAAAAAAAAATCATCTGCAGGAATACATTTACATTTGGTACCACGCCACATTTTAATTCCTATGGGCTACTGCTTTTGAGGGTACTGCTGTTTTGGTTGGCAACTGAATTTCAATAGACTCAGAAGTAATGCGTTAATGAAAGGCATCTATGAAGTGAGATCATTGCACTCTTGTTCCTTTCTTGCTAATCCTACTCCAGAATTTCAATTTAGGTCTAGCTGTTCCTGAAACCTGATTTGTTGACCCTGTTCCTCACTCGTGTTCCTGTATTATCAGTTCTTGCCCCTACTCCTGACTTCCAGTTTTGTTTTGCCTAGCTGTTGCTTTTCTTGAATTACTCTTCTTATTCTTGACATCTTTTTTTTCTGTTCTTGATTTGCAGTTCAGGACTTCCTGGCTTGCAGTCCCTAAATTAATATCCCTATAACTGATCTGTTGTACCTTTCTCATACCGACTGTTTCTGATTTGATCCATTCCCGGACTTACTGTTTCTGGTCCAGACCGTCAATTCTGTTCCCTGACTTGCTGTTCCTGTTTGCGACTTTTGATTCAGGACCAACAGTTCCTGATTTTGTGTGCCAGATTGAATGTTCCTGTCCCTAATCTGTTGTCCCCATTCGTGACTACCTGATGCTTTCTACTGACTTTCCTGTTCCTGACTAGCTCTTCTTATTCAGTGACTTTCTGCTCCAGACCTGCAATTCCTTTCTCTGATTTGCTGTTTCTGTCCCCAGCAAGCACTTCAAGACTACCAGTTCCTGACTTTTTGTTTCTGACATAATGTACCTGTCCCTGAACTGTTGTGTCCATGCCTATCAAGCTGTTCCTTTCCACTGACTTTGAGATCCAGTTCCCGACTCACTTTTCCTTGCCATGACTTGCTGTTTTTGACTGGAGTCTGCTTTTCCTGATTGGTCTTTCTCGTTCCTGACTTGCTGTTCCTGTTTAGCTGTCCCTTTCGCTGGCTTCTTGTCCCTGATTTGAAACTTTTTGTTCTTGGTCCTGACTAGCTGTTCCTTTCCCTGACTTCTATTTTCTGACTGACTGTTGCTTTTTTGACTTTTTGTTCCTCCTCCTGGCTTGCTGTCTCTGTTCTTAACTAGTTTCTGTTGCTGACTTGCAGGTTTTGTCCCCAACTTCCAATTCAGGGGTACCTGCTCCTGTTGTCTGACTGACTGTTAGTTTTCTTGACTTATCTTCTTCTTTCGTATGTATATATATATATGTACGTTGTGATTAAATGTTTGTCCTCCAATCTATGGATTACGGCCGGGTCGGATACGATCACACTTGTTAGCCTATGACGTTTAATATGGATAGTTATTGTGTTATTTCCGGCCTTTTGTGCAGTCACAAAGCACAAGGCTAAGTCTCATTTGGACCAATCAGCATTGATGAGTCACAGAACCTCTGCAATGGAGCATAATTACCGCGCCTGGCCTGTGTCAAAAGTGTGCGTTTTATTTCTGCTCGACTGAGTGTGAGACGTTAGGGATGATTTCCACTGATAAATGCAGAGAAGTGGTGGGGAGACAGGTCGCTGTTTATGAATTCAGGTTACCTATGAGTGGAAAGTCTCGTAAGGGATGCCTTGCCATTACTCTTAACATGTGCGTGCGTGGGTTATCTGAAGTGTGGGTGTAGCCTCTTTGTGTGTGTGTGTTTTACTGATGCCTTATCATGATCATCTTTCACAGGCCTTTGCCATCCAGACATTTTAACAACCGCGTGCCTTGTTCAAGGTGCTGAGAAACAGTTGAGAAATGCAGATAACTCTCCCGCCAGGGGGTGTTCAAACTTCGGCACGGGGCCGTTTACAGATCCTTAAGATTTATTTTTTTCATATTCGAAAACTGTGCGGCATTTTTTTTGTTATTCAGGCACTAGTGCAAACAGTAACCTAACCTCAATACTAAGCAAATTGTTAAATGAATGCCTCTCAATTAAAATTGAGTATCAAACATTAACCTATATTTGCACAGTAACAATTTAAAAGCAATTTTACAATCAATTATACAAATTACAATTAACTCATTCACTCCCAGCCATTTTCACAGAACAATCCCGTTCGCTCCCGGCTGTTTTACTGGATTTTGACTGATTTTGCAACGCCCACAGAATATTGTGTTTGATTGCTATAAAGGCATGGAACCTATCAAAAGAAAGATTAAAGTCTCCTCTTTCATCAGGAAAAAAAGTATGTTTCTATCTGTTTCCGTTTTACAGCATTAGCATTAGAAGAGAGCTAAGTTTCATCAGTTTTCACAAATCTATTTAAAATTGTAAGTAATTGAGCTTTTTTTCTACATGGCCCTGGTTGATATCCTTTGCTCTGCTGTCACCCGCTGGCCGTTTGTGTAATAACTACCATTTCTGCAACTGTTCTTTGCAGTTGAGAGGCTGCATCAAAGCCTTCTGTATGCTCTAGCATAAAAAAACAAAAACAAAACGTGTAAATACGTCTTTGGGACACTTAGAACATGAAAAAAAACGTAATTATACGTTATTGGGAGTAAATGAGTTAATAATGTATCAGTTTCCCAGAGGTAGCCATCCCAAATGGATCAATAAAGTCAAGTCTAAGTCTAAGTAGGATTAAATTGATTCACCTTTTTCTGTATTTTCTTCTTTTGTATTTCTTTTATCCTCTTTTAACTTTTTGACAAAACAAATGTGTGCAACCAACTTAATATAAACAAAACCTGTGAAATCAATGTGACATTTATTCAAGGATTTAATTTAAAAAAAAAAGAAATCACCATAAATATTTTGTCAATTTATTCCAAATATAGTTTTAAGGTATTCTCTCATGATGACTCGACAACAGTATTGCATACAAGTGACCTCATCATGTATCTGATTTCCACTTTTCGCCCCTCGCTTTGCCAACATGGAACAATTGATGTAAAACATTGTGTAAACACCACCAATTCCAGCTTAGACTTCTGATCTTTTTAATTACTAATAGCGTTTAACTGTGGGGTAAATGAGGAAAAACAACTCCCATAGATGCACACACAAACACACGCACGCACACGCATGTAAACCAAGCTTGATTCCACCTGGCATTATGATGCTAATCAGCCCGTGATTACTTCCTGATTTTGGAAACCTTTTCAGCTGCTGTTGACCTAGCCCGTGTGGATTTGTGCTCTTAACCACTTCCTGTGGGAGTTAATAAAGCGATGCCCCCAACCCAAAAAAAAAAAAAAAAAAAAAGGGGGGGTGTGCGTGGAGGATAGAGGTAAGGGAGGGAGTTGATCTAAACAAGCGAGCTGAAAGGCCTTTTTGTTGCCGAGGTCATTAGGAGCAATCATGTTAGCTCCCATGTGTTCCATCACAGCCACAAAACACACATTCCTTTCTGGAAAAAAAGATACACAGGTATACATACACATATACATACACACGCATATATAGGAGGAATGTTGGGTGTTAGTGCTGCTGCGTGAAGGGGTGTGTTTGCAAGTGAGTGAGTGTGTGTGCTGTACTGAGTCAGAGGCCTGTGTCAACATGGACTGCTACTGCTTACAGTTAGCTAATATTGATCTTCACATATGGAATAGTATTCATTTATTTGGGTTGCAATTAGTGTTGTTCCGATACCGTTTTTTAGCCCCCGATACCGATACAGATACCCAGCTTTGCCGTATCGGCCGATACCGATACCATACCGATCCTTAAGTTTTTTTTTTTTTTTCTCCTCAACATGAAAAAGCTGTCCTGCTATTGGTTCAGAGCATTCAAGGGCCAATAGGATATCTTAGATCGGCATGCAGTGAACATATCACATACAAGTGAATGTCATGCACGAGCAAGACACAAGATGCTGCATCCAAAATCCTATATTAGCATTGGAATTAATGGTATCGGCATGTTACTTGTGAGTAGTCACCGATACCGAAACCACTGGACAATGGCTGAATAGGAAGGCAACACTCAAACAGAAAGACAAGCCACAATAAGGCAGAATAATACATACTGACTAAGATAATGAAACTTCATACTATTTCTAGGATTGACAATTGACATCTAGAGCACCCAATGACCGTTAATAAACAGCTGGCTAAAGACCATGTTGGAATGCGTCACTCAAACAGAAGCACAAGCCACAACAAAGCATCCCTGCTGAGGTGATGAAACTCCAGTGGACAAGTAAAAGGAAAATGAGGACACCGAGTCAGTGATGACCACCCAATTATTGGATGAACAATGATTGAAAAACCAGCTGACGAAAAACCGTGTCTCAAACAGAAGCACAAGTCACAACAAAGTGCAAGAACGAATTGATGAGAAAGGTCATGAAACGTTGAAAACGTCCCAAAAAGTAATGTTTAAAAACAAAAGAGGACATCTGGTTAGTGTGTTAAAATGTAATGTAACACATCACCATTCTGTTTACAAAGTATGCAGCAGCTAATTGAAGGTTTATAACTCCAAATACATGTTAGCATTGAGCTAGCGGCTTTTTGTTGGACAAAATTATCTGACTTTGTTGAATGTTTGCGTGTTTAAATATGCACTACAATGTTTAATAACTGTTTCTTTTCTGTGTCAGTTTTACAGTAAACTTCAACTGGGAATGACAAACAACTTGAAGCCGGCACGCTTTGCCACTGCAAGCCAAATGAATAGCATGCATGCCATTTGTCTTTGAAAAGTCAAATACTTTTCAAAGTGTGTTTTGATAAGTTTAAGTAGGTTTTAATAAGCTTTAAAAAGCTGAGTGGAAACAGTTAAAAAAAAATTAAATAAAACCTGTCCAGACAGGACGTGTCTTGTTCCGTTAGCGCTAGCAACAAAGCTAACAGTAATGTACTAAGGCTTAAAACTTAATTACACTTTGCACATGTAGGGGGAGCTCTGGAGGAATAAAAAAAAAAAAGATATGGGGGTACACATTGGAGCCATTTAAGACGTAAAAATGTTTCTTGTTTTTTCAACTAAGTTTCATGAAAATGGATCTTTGTTGCGATGCTGATGTCGAAGCACTGAGTGCCGGGCAGCACTTTGTTGTGTGTGCAACTTGAGGTCATTACAAAAAGACAAATTGCCCCCTGCCACTCAATAAAAGGTTAAAGTGGTCTGTAATTTTGAAAAGGGATGGACTGGAACGAGCTCTGTTGTTTGTGTGTTTCCTTTGTTTGTGTGCATGTGTGTGTGTATGTGCATGCGTAAGTGGTCAACAATGCTGTAAAGCTGGTGGGAAAGTGCTTCCATTAAGGCGCATGATGACTATGACGGAGACCGACAGACGGGCCAGCCAGTGTGTTATTGTGTGCAAACGAGTGTGTAATGGAACCGTGTGTGCGTGCGTGTGTGAGAAGGAAGACTCCCTCTGCCGGGACCCTGTTCCGTCTCGTCACAGGTCAGGAAATACACACATTCTTTACGCCAGCAGCCTATGTTATGGGAGTCAGAGTGTAGTCCAACACTCAAACGAACCTGCACGCAGCAGAATTATTAGGACGGGCACCTAAACTCAATTTCCCATGATACCTTGCAGCTTCCCCAACATCCATCACTCATTAAAACAAGCTGGACGCAAAGCAGCTGTGCCACACAAGCATCAACGTTTCATTGCTGGTAAAAAAATAAAATACTCTGAAGACCCCAGGAGTGGAGTCAAACAACTTGATAGCGAAGCGGGTGATGACTCATCAATCACCACTCATTATTGTTCACGTCACATCCTCCCGTAGCGCTTTTGGTTATTATCAAAAACGGTGATAACACTTTTAGGGAGTGATTCCCACCCACATTCTCTTTTTTCGGGGGACACTTTCAATGCTCCTTTTTGAACATTGTGTTATATCAGACATCCATTCAGCGCTTTGACAAAAGAGTCTGAAAGTCAAGCTTTCAAGGTTTCCGCTTTTAAAGATGTCACAATCCTTCACTGAACCAATGCAGAAGTCATCCAGTATTAATGGGAAATACATGTGTCTAATACACCAAACTAGTGAACTACTAAAATATATAACCATACTTAACCATCATTAATAAGATCTGGTTTAATTTTTATCCGACAAAAGTTGGTAGGATTGATGTTAGTAATGGGTAAGAAGGTCTGTCGGTGCCTCATTGGACATGTGGGAGTCATGTAACCTGCCAATGAAGCAACCTTCTTCTCTCTTTTTCAATATTTTTCAATACGTTTGGTGGTTGATGTTTTTTTTTTTGCCCCCATTTTTGTTTTCACTGGTTATCAGTGTTTTTGGGAGAATTTTTAGGATTTGTTATTTTCTCCTGATGCATTTCAATGGGCATCAATTATTTGTACTTTTTTTTTTACTTTTATTTTTTTTTGTAGTCTGAGTCGGTCCCGATTCCTTGCGAGTTGCGGGGCGGGGCTGACTGTGCAGTAAATAAACAAGTAGTTGAAATAGATATATTTATTATATTTATATCTTCTGATCTTTGGATTAGTGATTGTTTTTATTCCCAACTTGCTGATCAGTGATCAGCTCGGATCAACGTAGCAAACTTCCAACCTCAATACCATCGTATCTACTTACTTACCAATCTACCTACCCACCCAACAATCCACTGATATCCCAACATTCATTCCTATTGACCTTCCTACCCGCTTACTTTCCTTTTTTTTTTTTTTTTTTTTTTTTTTTTTTTAAGAGAGAGAGCTCAGAATTGTTCATTCGGTAGTCTTACTGATTCAACGTCTTATCATCATTGCTCTCTCTTTTTTTGTTTTGTTTTACGTGTATGTGTGCGTTTGTGTGCGTGCAAATACGTGAAAATTTATACTCATTAATTCACCTAAAACCTAATAAAAATCCCATTACCCTTCACCTTAACCAGATACCTCAGCGTCTCGCCAGAGTCGTGAGGTTCAAACGGTCAGGAGACCAGTGAAAAGGTCAGAAAAGATCAAAAGAAAAGAAAGATAAATCAAAGTAAAATCCAGCACCAACCAAACACTTCCTGCCTTCCCCATGGTTACCAAATCAAAGTCTTACGCCAACCCCAGAAGCCTCTAAATTCCAACAAATTAAAGAGATCTCAAGAGACCAGAGGAAAAACTAAAGAGAGGAAGGAGGGAAGGATAGATGAGGCAGTGAGAGCCACAGAAACCAGTACATCCAGTCCATCAAAGTGAAATCCAGCACCTACCCGCTTGCTTTCCGACTTATCTACTTACTTACGTTCCTACATGCCTTACAAAAGACTTTATTATATACCAACCGACCCATTCACCAAGCTACCTATCAATATTCCTACCTATCAGATTACTGATGGACCAAAGCGGCCACTCTTACATCAACCTTCAGTAACCTACCTTCCTTCCATTTATATTATACATAAATCCGATGTTAAAAAAAAAGACAAGAAAAAAAAAAAAAAAGAACATTGAACACTTTCCTCCAAAAGTCAATGCCGAGGTCAGAAGTTACAAAAAAAATAAAAAATAAAAAAAATCTGATGAGGCCTGCTTCTTCCTCACGGGCCGCGCCGCTCTGCGTCTTAGCGAATCTTATTAGCCATTAAAGAGCCGAGAAGTTGTCTGCGAGGGGCCGCTAACCGAGATGATTAACAGTTTAAACTCTCATTTAACACGCGCAGATAGCCACGGTCATGGCACTCTCCTCCATCAGCGGCCCTGGGCTCCCTCGCCGCACCGCCGCCGCCATATGAACTTCACTTTAATAGATGTATTAATATAACCAATGGGCTTTAGCGAGCATGAAATTATCTTTGAAGGATGAATTAAAGCCTTATTGATTGTCTGCGAGATGTTGGCCGACTGCACCAAGGAACGCCGATAAATGACCATCACGTTGTTGTGGTGTCATACCGGGACAAATATTTATCTTGTGAATCCTTAATCATAAAGAACAACAAATAACTGCCGTGGATGCGCAAGTCCAACGATTTAATCAATATGTGCGTAAATATGTATTTACATCACAGTGAAAAGCGTAAAATTATAGTATTTTCTGATGAATGTGTTCAAGTACTAGGAGAATGCATAATGCAGTCGTACCTTTGACATAAGAGATTCATTTTCCAAGTTGTGAGTTGTTGCTTTCTTCGAGCCAAACTTTGAGTTACTTTTAAATATTGGAGAGAAACAAAACATAACCACAATAACAAGCACATTATTAAATCAATAAATCTACGACAGTGTCAAAGGTAGATTTTCTGACGTATTGCACATCATTACATTTCGCCGCCCAAGACAAATGAAAAGAATATAGGCCACTGATCAAATAGAGTAATACACCCTCGAAAACCGCCATTTGCATACTTGTTGAATAATAACATCCCGCCTCAAGTGCGAGCCAAGCACAACCAGGCACTCTTGATGTGCGACGCGCTTGCATATTGTTCTCTTAATAACAAACGGCTAAAAATAGATCAAGACCTGCTTTCATCCTCCAAGAGCATGTCTTTCCTACCTACACTATATTCTCTTATCAAATTTCCTTTTCTTATTACTTTCATTGGATTATACAGCAAGCAGCGTTACGACTAGGGAGAGTCTCCTAAGCACCACCACAAACTTTTATCCACACAAAATTTGGTGGGATTGTCAATCACTACTGGCCACACCAAAACATCTCAAGGACCTATTATGTCAATCTATGAACAGCAGGTCAGCCATTTTGAGTAAAAGCAGCATTTTTGGTTAACCCGTCCAAGGGAATTAAGCCAAATGAGCCCACTTAGCCAAATGAGACCAAACAGGAATCATGGCTACCAAACACATGAGCAAGTGGAGCGGAGAATTTGATGGTTTGCCATTCCAGCATATTTTACCTGACTTTTCCAACGTAATCCAGCCAAACGAGCCCAAATCGGAATCAAGGATACTTGACATATTTGCCCTGCAGGTAATTCATCCAAATGAGCCTAAAGAGAAATAAGTGATACTTGGCACAGGGGCCCTTATAATCGGTGAAGTGGGGGTTTTAACCCTCATGTGGAGGCAGAGAGTTTGATGGTTCGCCATATGACAATTTTGTTTGTTTGGACTGTTCGGCGGGTTTGATTGTTGCAGATTTTTGACTATCTCAAGGCCAATGGCTGGATTTTACCCTACGTTACCAGAATGCAGACAAACAAACCCAAGTTGTAATCTCACAAACTTACCACATGGGTTTTGTGTAAAAAAAAAAAGTTCATTGTTTGTGTGTTTACTCATCTTCCTTCCTGAGCGTCTGCCTGTTTGCCCGTCTGTCTCGCCTCAGACCGCCACCGGCTTAGGTCTTTGTTTAACATGAGCACAGCAAGACCGTCTAAGCCCACTTTCTGTTTGTGAGGTAGGGGGAGGAAAACTACGTTAACAGGCAGAAAAGTCAAACAAAAGCCAGAGTGACGCACAAACACAGCCCGGGGTTGATAAACAAGCTGTTTTTTTGGCCCAGCAGTAACCATAGAGAGCTCCATAGGAGGTAAGGTCTGAGGTCAAGTGTTAGAGTGCACCACGTAGCCATCCAACAAACACATACACACCCCCACACTAAGTCTTTAGGCACAAATCCAGACAAAGGTGCTGTTCAAGGGATTTATTTTGTCTTGTTGCTGGCGTTGGCCCAAAGCAGCCTATGTAAATAACTTTGTAAATTTCATATATAGATTTTTTTTTTTTTTTTTTTTAGGGATGATCGAGTACCAGTATGTGTTGGTATCGGGACATACCCAGCCTTATTTAAAGGGGAAGTCAACCCCATTTTTTTATTTATTTTTTTGACAATAATGTTCTGTGCAGTCCCACTACACTAAATATGGTATTCTGGTTAATATTGCGTTAGTGGAATAATGAGTCAAGCAGCAAAATCAATCCATTTTTATCCATCTCAGGGGGCGGTCATTTTGCCACTTGCTGTCGACTGAAGATGACATCAATGTTGCTCAGGTCTCAGGTAACAACCAATCACAGCGCAGCTTCAGAAAACAGTTGAGCTCTGATTGGTCGTTGGTTGCCCTGAATAACTGTGATGTCATCTTCAGTCAACAGCAAGTGGCAAAATGGCCGCCCCCTGAGATGGATTAAAAACGGCTGGATTTTGCTTCATAACTCATATTCCACAACTGTAATATTAATCAGAATGTCATGTTCAGACTAGTGAGGTCACAGCATATAACATATTGTCAAGAAATGTTTAAGGTTAACTTCCATTTAAAAGGTATCGGTATGAGATGTCATCGCCCTCTTCAGGCCATTTTATGACCAGGAACAAGAAATAAGAAGAATAGAAATTTTCCGATACAGTATGTAGGGCTTCCTTTAAAATGATCTATTATTGTTTTTTTTTTTTTTGTTTGTTTGTTTTTTGTTTTTTTTTTGGGGGGGGGGGATTATGTATATGAAAAGTACTAGTGGTATCGGTATTGGTGACTACTCAAGAGTTGAGTACCCGTACTGGTAATGGTTTGAAAAAAAGTCTTAGCGAACATCTCGACGTCCACACTCATGGAACTTTCCCCGTATGTAAGAATGTTGTTTTTAACGCTGAGGAGGAAGAAAGTGAGTTTAGAAAGGTATCAGACATCTGAAGACTGTGGGGCGGGGCGTTGAGTGGGTGTCTGTCTCTCTTTTAATCGTATTCCCCCAAAAAATCTGAAAAAAATCTAAACGGGGAAAAAAAAAAGAAAGAATTCAGTAGAGGCGGGCGGAGTTCAGTTCAAATTCAGACAAAACGGCAGGGGGTATCGAATGAGGTTCAGGGTGCGGGTGACAAGTGTGTCATAGGACTTGACGTGAGCATGGAGGGGCGGGGAAGGGAGGGGGAGTCATGAGTGGGACGTTTGAAGATGAGCGGTGTCCCTCGGTGACGCCGCCACATCGGATGAAGGCGGAGGGAGAGCGGGGACGGAAGAGAGGAACCAGGATCGGATGAGAGGAGGTTGGAAGTAGGCCTAGGCACCCTGCTGCGACCACATCAGTCAACACACACACACACACACATAGTCGGGATGTGCCCCTCCCATTGCGCTAATGAGCTATTTACACACAGAGTTGACAGGGTGGTGTGCACGAGGGAGAACGCTGTGCGACAAACACAGAAAACTTCCACTGGAAAAAAAAAATAAAATCCAAAATAAAAACCTATATCTGGACTTCCAAATGGTGTGTGAAATCTGTTGGTGGGCTTCAAATGTAATCAAATGATATGTATCTAGGCTGCCAGCGTCTTTTCAAAGCTCACACACATATCTACAGTAAGCGCCACAGAAACAAGCAGTAACTCTTTTTATTTGATCAACTGAGTTAGTGATTTACATTCTTGTTACATTTAAATGCTCACTGGTTTTACAGATAATAATTCAACGATGCGCATATATCCAAGTTTTTTTCAACAGCTACTAAATATTAGCATCAGCATTCTCAAAATGATTAATTCAGTTAATCACATTAAAATAAATGGTATTATGACTTGACTTTGAATTGAGGCTGGCCTGACTTATTCTTAGTGTGCAAAAATGCGGACTTGAACTGACATACAATATCCAATTTCCAAGTCGCATGTGCACCAGCGCACTACTTATGTGCTCCCCTGATTACAACAAAATATTATAATATTAACGCCAAATGTTAAGTCAAATTAAAAATTTCAGTAACAATAATCATAGTTACACATTATAAAATGTAGGGAGTTAAAATAAAGTGTGCCTAAATGGAGGTAAAAAATGTACCAAGCCCATTAAAAATGTATTTTATTCATCTATAAACATTCAATTCTAAAAAGTTTGACTTCTTTTCACTTCGACTCTTAGAAAAGCAGTGAGCCAGTGAAAGAGAAAGCAACGGACAATCTCCCAACACAAAGAGTGAGTGACTTTGACAAATGACTGCTCTGAAACACTTTTACAGGAGCGCGCCGAGGCTGCAAGGACAGTCAGACCCGACTGCCTGCGTGCGTGTGCGTGGGTGTGTGTCCTGGATACAAGGTGAAGCATCCAGTCAGCAACATGACAAAACAATCTACTGGTGGGGGTGGGCTGTGAGAGTGCACGGACGCACGCAGACGCACGGATAACTGAAATTGCATACAGCAGACATGGGGAATGCAGCACACGCAACTGTCATAGTAACACGTTGTTACTTCAAACTTCAAACTGTTGACTTTGATGAACGTTGGAGCAGATCGAGAGAGAACTACATTCAATGGTAAGCCTCATGCTGCTTCACCAAGTTGTAGCAGATGACAAACTTCAATTTCAAATGATTTATATTCAAACCACACGCCTTGTGTGAAGATCGTGTACAGCCCAATTTTAATTAAATAAGGAGCCAATTAAGAGTTGAAGTGAATTAAAAGGAAACTTATTGGATGGTGGAAGAAACAGATTAAAAAGAGGGAGAGAAAGGTTGCAGTGTAAAGTCTGAGCCCAGAGGTAGACGACCTTTATGAAAGGGCCTGTTGTCTCCTTCTTTGACACACACACTGTACGATTACATGAACTTTCAAGCTCCTGGGCCTTGGGACTATTCAGTGCCTACGCCTAACGTCTGGAAGTGTGCGGGTGCATGCGTGTGTGTGAGTGTGTGTATTACGCTCAATGTTTCCACTTACACTTCAAGACAAGAGCAGTGAGCCGCGGATAATAGTGTATTTTTCATCGGTATTTTCTAGCCTCATTGAAAATATCCTGTTTTGTTGGGGGTGGTCCCATTTTATGCAAATGAACCACTGTTCACTCCGCCTTCTCTAATGGCTAACTCTAGCTCTAGTGGCTACTACTAAACCAAAAGTATGGAAAAAAAACAAAACAAAAACAAAAACAAAAAACCTCAGGGTAGGCTACATAGTAAAATACATACATTGAATTTTCACTAGTGCAAGCAGTACTACCAAGCTGCCAAATGCCACTTGCATTGGACACATCAAACGATGTCAACCATGCCAAACATCCTAGTGTATGTGTCGCTCATTAGAAGCTAGCGCTAATCGATGCTAACACAATAAAAAAATGTGGATCTTCACCGAGCCCGGCTGCCAAGACATGGTCAGAGAAACTTGGTTGTGAGGGCAGGATTATGCAAATTTGAGTGTTATGTCAGTAACTCCAGAGATCCCCCCGCCCCCCACCCCCCACCGCCCCGTACAAGCCATGCCAAACAACTTTTACATACAGTATGTCCCCTTTATTTACTAAAATAACGAGCCACAGCTGGTTTTCAAAATCATCACAAAATGCTAAGCTAACATGACTGCTGTGCTTGAAATGCTGTTATGATAGTGACAAACTAAGCTAAATATGTGTTGGGTATAACACAGTAAATCTGCTATTAGCATGTAACGTCTTGGCTTGTTTGCAGCTCGCCATGCTACCAGGGGAGCCTCCGTGTGTTTGACTGCTATTTCCGAGAGGTCTAAAAGCGAGCCGGGGGTGACATCACTGGCCCACGTGTATGTCTAAATATTACATTAGACCTGGTCCCTCGTGGGGAGAGCTCGCTGCTTCTTTTCTTCTCCGTGACTATTTGTGTCTCTCTTCTTCTACTTCATCATCTCTTTTTTTGAGCCTCACTGCGTCTGGCATGTCGCCGTGTTGCTGCTCGGAACAAATCACGCTTGTCATATTCTGATTCGCTCAGGAAAATCTTGGTTCTTTGTGTTTAAACCTCTGAGGAGTCACCCATGCGTTGTACAGTATAGATTGACAGTATGCTGTATTATAGTCCACAAATTGCAGTTCAGCATTTTGCTACTAACCTCAAAATCTCACGTCGGGTCTCCCGTAAATTGAGGACCCCCACCATGTACATAGAGTGATCCACAACCACGATACCAGAAACGTGATAGGACTCCGACTTCTTACGAAACATGATCAACACCTACTGTGATCTATAATCTGTAATCTTCGATGTTAACAATATTGGCTTTCACATATTTGGTGCAAAAACCACAGTGAACCGTTACTGTGTATGTGACCACTAAAGAGAATCACACCTGCCAAAAGACCCCACCTTCCACTCCAGGCGACCACTCGTAATTTGTGCATTCTCTGTTTGACCACATGTAATTACTCACGGACCACGCTGCTCATTATCAGGCTACTTGAAGATGCTATTTTGAGTTCACGAGGTCATAAAAATGTGGGTGTTCCTCACATGGCTGAGAAGCGAAGGGGGCAAATATACACTGTTCTGACATTGTGTTACTTATTAACATATAAAGCAGAAATGTAAGCTGGTCTACAATATTGTTTAGGTGTTGTGTGTCTGTTCAAGCATGCTAAAAATTTACATTTATTATTTATTTATTTATCCATCCATTTTCTTGACCGCTTATTCCTCACAAGGGTCGCAGGGGGTGCTGGAGCCTATCTCAGCTGGCTTTGGGCAGTAGGCAGGGGACACCCTGGACTGGTTGCCAGCCAATCGCAGGGCACACAGAGACGAACAACCATCTTTATTTATTTATTTTTAGAGTTTTGTTGTCTTTTATACTGTAGCTTTCCATCGTGTGCTATAGAAATCCAAGTTATTCCTTGCTTCCACTTTTATATGTCCATAACAGTTCTTCCATGGAAACTTAACCATTAAGTAAAAATATCGATCTATTCCATACTATATCTTACAATGCATCTCCATTGTTGGAACTGTGACTGTCGATCACCTAAATTCTTGGATGTCAGTTCACCAGCCAGGACACCTCTTGAGTTAGCATTAATGCTAGCATTGAGACTAACAATACTGAGTTTTGTTTTACTGTTACCTAATAGTATTTTGAATTAAATATACTTTTGGCCTAATACTCACAGGAATATAGTCTTTATCCTTTGTGAGAAATGACCAATATGAACATGAGCTTACTGAGTCAGGCGTCAATTTTTTCTTCATGTGTCTCTATGTCTGAATAATAATTCTGCGGTTTAATTTTTATTTATTTATTTTTATTTTTTTATTTTTTTTATCACTCACGCACACACTCACATCATGTAAGCCACACATAGTCTCTCTAACGGAGAAGCAAACCAGCACCACAGACAAGTGACGGTTGTTTAATTTTGATGTTCGTTGCCATTTTCGGGTGGATGTGACATAACCATATTGACAGGCCGTCAATCGCACCTATTAGTTACTATTGAGTGATATGCCAAATCACTTGTCAATGGATGTAAACGTTTGGCAACATTCAACAAAGACTGCCGAAAAAGCAACGCTCGCTGTGCACATACCCTCGCAAGCTTGTGCCGCTCTGTGAGATACGGGCTTTACTATTATAAAAACATCCGCATAGAAACTTCTGTATGTTCTTACATAAATATACAGTAGCTTTTAACTGTGTTTGAGTGTGTTTGTGCACAATCACTCACTAAAATAAAGTGACAAAAGTCCTTCAGTCAAACTATATTTGGCCAAGTCTAGCACTTATTTATTCCTTAAGCTATGCAATCGAATGTGTGCAGAAGCTCAGTGTTAGCTCAGCTTGGCTAACTGTACGCTGGATAACGAGCACATTCACGGTGCGAGTTGACACCGCACGACTCTAATTGGACCTTCAATGGCTCTCATGGTTACAGCGACTTGGGCGAAAAAGCGGAGGGGGAAAAAAAGGTCCAAAATGATGTTATCATTTAAGACCATGCTTTTTTGACCACACAGCAGAAAGAAGCCGCCGCTCGCACACACGCACACATGCACGAACACACTGTAATAATAAATGGCAGCGGGTGTGCAAACGGATATAATTGGCCTCCCAGCAATCAAGCCCAATTATGTGGTGCTGTAATTGGCTTCGGGAGCGTCAACAAGGCAGCTGTCATTAAATCGGAGCATGCCCTGGCATGCCCACCCGCCAAAGTGCTTATCACCTCACTTTATCTGCCTGTTTTGGAACGCTGGTGAATAGTCCACATGTCTACTGACAAAAGTAACAAACTGTTATAGGGCAACTCAAAACTTTCTTAACTGGTTTTAAAGGAACGGTCCTCCGTTTTCACTCAGGAAAATGCACTATATAAATACAGGATGTATACACATGAACTTCTCAGTCTACACCTCTGGGCTTCTGTTTAATGTGTGGTGGTGATTTTTTTCCTAAACCCCCACTCCCCCTAGTCTGTATTTTGTCACTCATTGACGACAGACGGGGCCGGGCAAATTTTTCGGCTGCATGACGTCACTCCTGCGGCAACTTGACAGCACACACAATTTTTTTTTTCACTCACTCACTCACTCACTCACTCACTCACTCACTCACTCACTCACTCACTCACTCACTCACTCACATAGCGTGAGTCTCACTCACTCACTCACTCACTCACTCACTCACTCACTCACATAGCGTGAGTCTCACTCACTCACTCACTCACATAGAGTGAGTGAGTGAGACTCACGCTATGTGAGTGAGTGAGTGAGTGAGTGAGTGAGTGAGTGAGTGAGTGAGTGAGTGAGTGAGTGAAAAAAAAATAATCCGTAGGTGCTGTCATGTTGCCACGAGAGTGATGTCACGCAGCCGACTATTTCGCCCGTGCCTTTAAGCTGGTTATTAACTGGACTGGATGTTAATTAGTTACTAAATAGTCACTATCTGGTTGCTAGCTACTTGCGAATTGGTTTCGAGTTTTTGAGTGGTTTAAACTATAGTAGTTGCTAACTGGTTTCTGATTCGCTGAATATTGAGGGGTTACAGAGTAATCGCTAACAGGTTGCTTTCTACTTGTTAACTGGAGTTTAGCTAGTGGCTGGCTGGATGTGAAGAGTTTCCAGAGTGGTTGCTAACTGGCTGCGAGCTACCTGCTGAGTGTAGCTGTTAACTCACTACACGTTTTACTGAGGAGTCACTATCTGTTTTTATCTGATAGTAAATCAGTAAATGTTGACTAGATTCTAGTTGGTTGTTAACTGAATGTTGTTGTTCAAGTATATAAATATCCTTTATTTGTTCTATTCCTGTCAGTGTTTGGGCAGCTCAGAGCCACTTTGCATCGGTCTCCGTGGATTGTGCACCAGCTCAAACTCCCCTCGGTCCAGCTTTTGATTAGCATCACGCCGGCCTAATGCTTTCATGTCGCTCGTACACAACTTTGTTTGTTTTCTGCAGATGCTAATCTCTCTTTGTCAACGGGACACTTGCAACACAAACGTTGATTCTTTGGGAAAGGTAAACAATGACTTTTAAACAATTAAACTTCCTCAATGTCATTTTATGGAGACGGTAACTCAAGATGACATCACATCATGACGGGTATGACAAGTCAACCAACTCTGTGTCTGAATTATTGCTATTACCACATTTGTCCACTTTATCCATCCATCCATTTTCTTAACCACTTATTCCTCACAAGCGTCATGGGGGTGCTGGAGCCTATCCCAGTCGACTTCGGACAGTAGGCGGGGTACACCCTGAACTAGTTGACAGGTAATTGCAGGCCACATAGAGACGAACAACCACACACACTCACAAGCACACCTAGGGACAATTCAGAGCGCCCAATTAACCTGCCATGTATGTCTTTGAAATGTGGGAGGAGATTGGAGTACCCGGAGAAGACCCACACAGGCACGGGGAAAACATGGAAACTCCACCCAGGAAGGCCGAAGTCCTTAGTACTGGGAGGCCGACGTGCCATTTTAACACTCAACCACTGTGCCGCCATATCCACTTTATGATAAGTGGAAGTAAAAAAAAAAAAGTTGAACATTGTTACGCTTCACTTCCAGGTCAATTTCAATGTATCAAGGAGTGAGGCGTTAAGAACGTTGCAATTAAAACTTCTTAAAATACCAACTTCTCACTAGCTAATATATGCTAACTGGTATGTAGCTGGTTGCTAACTGGATGAGTTGAGTGTTGAATGACTAGACATGAACAAGCTGCCATAGATCTGCTAATTGGTAGCTAGTGATGTAGCTACTAATGCTGGCTACGCAGTGGTTGCTAGCTTGTTGTTAACTGGAAGCCAAGCAGATTCTTAGTAGGTACTGAACTTGTGCACCAAAACATAAAACCAACACAACTCTAAAAAGCAACTGTCTTAGCCTTTCTACGCCTTCACTTTCATGGTGACGTAAGCCTTTGAGCTGCCGATTGGGCAGATGTTCAGTTTTAAGCTTCTCATCTCGCCGTTGCTAATTGCAAAGTGCTTTTGCGCGTCTTTGATGTTTGTCTCTGGGACTCAAAACCACTCGACAAAAAAGAATCGACAGAGACAGTAATTTAGCGAGGATCGTTTGTTCGCTGTCAGGAGACAGAATGAGAATGAGAAGAAAGTTTGAAAGCAGCATTTACAAAACAACAGGAAATTGGAGGCTAATTTTGCAGTTCCACAGTAAACTGTAAATCATCTTTATCAGCACGCGAGCAACACGGAAGGGATTACAAATGGCATTCAATTAATTTAATATCATTTGCAATTAATATAGATTGCTAAACAGTTGATTTAAATGGTTTATATAAGGGGATTACAGTAATCATTCTCATTTAAAGAGCAATATTTTTGTCTGTGTGTGGCTGGGCTGCTAACTACCTGCTAATTGCTTAATAGCTGTCTACTAACTAGCTAGTGAGTGGTTACTGAGCAGCCACTAACAGGATCAGAAGAACACAATCTGGTTGAAATACCAAAATATTGTCTATGGCCCACTTTGGTTAATTTAGAGCTGTTCAGGTGCCACGACGACATGTTGCTCTCTGCACTGGCCAATTAGGACGCTGCAAAGATTAGGCTCTATTAAACTTCTAATCTAATCAACCTTTCAAGAGGGATAGACATTTTCAGGATCACTGCACTGCGCTGAACTCCCAAGCTCTCTGGGGTCTTGCCAAAAAAAAAGGGTGTTGGGAAGAAAAATCGAAGAGGGCACCTTAATTGGGGTCAAAATCCTCATTAAAGCACCATCGGATTTTCTGATTCCATCACAGCCGTGTCTGGGAAGGAGGAGACTTCAACCATTGTAAACGTCATGTCTCGACATAAACACTGTGTGGTCATTTCATTTTCAAGGAAGCGTTAGCTCACACGCTAGCACTAACACAGCATGGTCGGTGTGATGGCTTGACCAGCAATATTGCAGTACACTAGAGAAGGTATCAAAGACAAAGCCATACCCTTGAATGCTCTGAACCAATAGCAGGACAGCTTTTTCACGTTGAGGAAAAAAGAAAACCTTAAGTATCGGTATGGTATCGGTATCGGCCGATACTGCAAAGCTGGGAATCGGTATCGGGGGCCAAAAAATGGTATCGGAACAACACTACCGTTAACCCAAGATGATCATTTAAAATATTTACAGGCATAATCAATTTCTATAATCAATAATAATGTAGCCAAATATGTTTCATCAAACGAATAAATGGCTGAGCAACTGGATTCGACCCGCTGACGGGCCAATTCTGGCCCACAAGCTGTATGTTTGACACCCCTGTTATTGACCATAAAAAGACCCCTACCAATAGACGCCTCTTTCCAACTTGAGACGAGTACATAAACACCCTGGGCCAGTATGGGAAATTTACATTTTTAAGCAGTTTTAGGGGAGACAAAAATTCATCATAATCCACCCTTGTAACTCACTGGAGTGTTCTCTCTCTCACACAGAGACAAATACACACACTCGGAAACAATCTCCCCAAAACAGCACGGCAAAATTAAATTAGCTCCAAGGCCTTTCACGGCCGTGAAAAGCAAAATAAGAAGTAAATAAATATTCATCCTGCCAACAGTGTGCTTCCTATTAGATAGGAGACACATTCACTGGGAAACAGGAGAAAATCATTATGAGCAATTAAAAAGCAGGGGGAGCAGTGTGTGTGCGCGTGTATGTGTGTGTGTAGTCCTGCACCAGACTGGAACCTGAATGCATCGTTGCACCCAAAAGTCGTGCTCATTCAAATGAATGGTAAAGCGAACAAATGTATGAGGGGTTGGTGGGGGGTGGTATTTAGGGATGGTCATTTGGCTACATTTCCTTGATTAATTATGGGGAAATTAATGATAACTTTTCTCCCTCTTTTGAACTTCCTTTTCTTTGGCAGACTTCCTGAGTCATTTCAGGCATGGGTTCTTGAGACTTTTTTTTTGTGGGTCTCGTGATAAACATGGCGGCCAAATTTGACTAACAAGTCAAACTGGCTTCAAGAGACATTTTTGAACCTTGTTGAAATTGAGTTTTGTGTTTTCAAACTTTAACGCCATGCTGAGCCCATACGCAATGACAAAAACGGAAGTTCTCCGATCTCTCTGGTATACGTTAAAATTTCATTGCAAATGTACGACGTCTCTGGCAGGAGTAAGGCTTTGAGTAACTCTTGGAAATGTCCAAAATTGCTCTAAAAAGGGCAAAATGGCAGATCTGTAGTTCTACTTATGAAAAACATGTCTGCCAAATTTCCTGTTGCTAAATTTAATCGGTTATGGGGACAAGTCTCATTTTTTAATCTATTTTTTTTTTTATTCCTGAGGCCGCCCAGTACCAAAATAAAATTTCAACAGTTCAAACAAGCCAAACACATTGGGCGAATTTTTATGCACGGAAATGCCTTCAAAATTGTGATTTAGTTTTGCCTCCGAAAAACAAGGCCATCAGTCACTGCTTGGTAATAAATAAGCTGCTTTGATGTCAAACAATAAACCAACTTATGAATGGTGGTGATTTGTGAGAACTTTGCATCTCAAACTGTGCATGCAGAAAACACATTAGCAGCATACTGTACCTCCAAACACACAATAAACTCATTCTGTCCTCTCACAAAATAAACTGTACAATCACTTCTATTTCACCAAGTATGAAACCACAAATTGCCTCACTCGTAAAGAGCTGTGTACACACTTCTCATTCTCATGTGAAAAACAACAAACTCTCAACTGGCTCTCAGTTCCACGCCGCTGGAAACAAGAACAAAAATAAACCTACTCAACTTTGGGAAATGAGCTTACGTTAGTCGTTCTAGGGCGGAGGCCAAGCTTGAGAGATGACTGAATGACCCCTGTGTACACTTTTTATAGAAGTAGTGTTGGTATAGGGTGTGTTATATCGTAGCATCTAGCAGCAACAAGGTTCATGGAGGTTATAATGCGTTTATTGGTCACTGAATGCAATAAGCCATTTCCACTTCTGTCCGGATATGTGACTCTTAACGTGTGTTTGTATGTGTGTCCGCAAGACTTTTTTTTTTTTTTTTTTTTTTTAGCCCCCTGAGCATTGCAACTACAGGCAGAACGATTGGACTGGTTACTGTTTCAGAGTTGTAATGCAATCCTTGCAACAAATGTATACCTATTTATTTATTTATTTATTTGGGGTACTGTGTGTAGTTGGTGTCTATTAAGTAGAGGGTGGGTTGACAATGAGACAAAAAGCGTAATGACAGAAAAAGCCCGTGCTAACTTTCAAAACAGCAGTTACGGAAACACTCTCCATTTTCTCTAATGAATAAGTAAATAATAAATAAACATCTCCCTCCAATAAATACCGACTTCTCCTGAAAAAAAAATTAATAATAATAAAATAAAAAACACAAACATACAGTAACTTTAACGATAGTCACAGTCTGTTGACACTTTTGTTCAGTGATGGACATTAAATTGGTTAACTGCTGAGACCTATGCGGACTCTGTTGCCAACCAAAACAGCAGCACCTAACTGAAACACAAACTGTACTGTCTCCCAGATGAATTTGTGCGGCTACTAACCACAAAACCACTGACAACTTACCACAACAAAAATAAAAGTAATAAGTATCACTATCTTCAGTCCAAGATGCTAAATAACTAATGAGCCCATTTGAAGTCTGTTGCTAATCAAAACAGCAGCACATACCAATCTTACATCTTCAACAATCCACATTCCAGTAGTCGCTCAACAGGTGGCAGCTTCTTTTCGTAATTTTGCAAACACCGCATGGGGATTGAATTTGGCATATCATTTGCTACGCTCCAGATGAAACATAAGCCCACCATAGTCGACCCATCACCCTTTGACAGATGAATATTACATGACCACTTAGAGTACTTTAGGAAATGTCAACAATTCCCTATCTGTCAATAAAAGTTGGAAAATCAATTAACCTTTTATCCAAGATCTATACAAAAATGTTGCGGATCAAAAATTTAACGGCCTATCC